>NW_020442443.1:285932-287204 GCF_000699045.2 Agrilus planipennis
GGAGGACGCCGGTTCGATTCCGGGTCCGTCTGCCTTGGTCCAAGTTTTTCTGTGGTTTCCTTGGATCACTTAGGCAAATGCTGAAGCAGTAATATTCCACAGATAATCTTTCATTCTCTTCTGTCTTCATTTCGTGCGTCTCATCTTTCTCACCCGAACCACCACCCACCCATTCCCACTATTCCTGAAAGCAGGCTGAAGAGGGCCTTCCGCCCTACCTTCCGGCATAGTCCTGAGGGACTGCCCGCCCACCAGCATGACTGGCTGGTGGGAATGAAACACCAAAAAGTTTTTTTTTTTTTCAGTACCAAAAACTCCAATATTCCACCGACCCACGGCAAGGGAGAAGGAGTTCCACCGCCAGTCACCCCAGTTTTTTTTACTTCGCTCAGCCGTTAACCACCGATTGCCAGTTAGAGTAAGTGTTGTTATCAGTGTTGTTTTTGGTCCTGCTCAGACTCCTTTTGTGTATATATATTATCTCCGTTTGTTTTGTTCAACTGTATATATTTTGTTACTTGTCGTCTCTGCATATTTGTATTCTAGTTGTAGGTTATTATATAGTTAGGTTTAAGGTGTAAATAAATTGTTGGAAGAAAGCAAAGACATATCAGGTTATACTTCTTTTCACTTGATAATTTCAACTGCTTTCGAGAAGACGCAGTTAAACATATAGCATTTCAGTGTAGTATTACAGGCGACCGACTACTCGGACCATGTGTTCTTCCTCCGAACTTAATAAGAAGATCATATTTCTTTTTCTTACTAAATAGTTTTGATAACGTTTTGGATGATCTCTCACTAGATCCAAGAAGAACAATGTGGTTTATGCAAGATGAATTATTTAATAGTGGTTAGAAGTCACCTTTTTTAATCATTCTCTCAACGATAGATTGACAGAGGAAGTGACATTCTATGACCACCAAGAATAACTGTAAGAATTTAACATAAAAATCGGTTGTCTGTAAAGTTGGTTTACTGATGATAGTTGAACGTGACAACGTCATAAGAAAATACTGATGGAATGGTTTCATTTTTCAAAAGAAAATTTTAATTTTATTTGTTTGATAGATATTTTGTATGGATATAGAGAAGCAGGTAAATGGAAATGTATTATTGTATAGCAGCTGTCGACGCGGACGCATCGCTCACTCAAGTAGGAGAGAGACAGATGTCTAACGCTGCCGAACGCGGAGGCCGATTGTGTCTCTTTGTCGCTCGTTCCGCGTTCTTGCTTGCACTTCAAGCCTTAAATGGAACGCCTCAGAGCGA
>NW_020442443.1:287917-295252 GCF_000699045.2 Agrilus planipennis
CTCACTAACGCTTTGTTAAGAAACGAGGCAGGGGTCATTTTGATAGAAAATGAGGAAAAGGCAGATAGGTGGAAAGAATATTTAGAGAACCTATGCGCAAGTCATGAGTTAAGAGGTATATTAGAGAAGGAAAATAGTGTGAAGGTAGATGAACTAGGTTATTCCATAAGGAGAGAAGAGTTCGATATAGCATTAGAAAACTTAAAGAATAATAAAGCGCTAGGTACAGATACAGGCGGAAATTCTCAAACATACAGGACAAGAGGTTAGAGATCGTACGTTTAAGCTAGTTAGTCACATTTACGAGACGGGGACAGGATTTTAAACGGAACGTGGTAGTAATTATACCCAAAAAGAGAGGCATGGATAGGTGCGAGACATTTAGAACAATTGGCTTAATTTCCCATGCGTCAAAAATCTTATCTAGAATAGTCAGAGGAGGATGGAAAAAAGGGCGGAAGAAAAGTTAGGGGAAGATCAGTTTGGGTTTAGAAGAAATAGAAGAACGCGGGAGACCAGCTTTACGGGTAACAATAGAGAAAACGATAGAAAAAGGAAAGGGTACATATATAGGATTTGTAGATTTAAAAAAATCTTTTGACAATGTTAAATGGGACAAGAAGTTAAATATACTTAAAAATATACGGATGAATTACAAAGTTAGAAGAGTGATACTTAGTTTGTACAAAGAGCAACATGCTGTTATAGAGCTGAGGCAGAGTAGTAAATTTTAGGTAGGGAGTCGGTCAGGGATGCACACTGTCACCGCTACTTTTTAATCTAGACATTGAAGATGCGATCAGCATCATTAAAGACAGTACAATTGTAGGGATATATATCCAGGGGCAAAAGATTAGTACGCTTAGAATTACAGATGATACAGCAGTATTAGGGTCTAGCAAGGAGGAGTTAGAAAGAGGTTTACATAAAAGCGGTATTAACAGAACAATATATATAAAAATAAATAAAAGTAAAACAAAACTAGTGGTATGCAATGGAAGAAAAAGTATGGAAAGTTCGAATTTAACAATAGGACACGAAAAATCATAAGAAGTAACTGATTTTAGGTATGTAGGACGTCAGATAAGTTAGGACGGAAAGAGCATTGGGATATAGAAGAAAGAATAGCACAGGGTCGGTGGGCGCGGCGGAAAACAAAAGGTTAGAAGCGTTCGAAATGTGGTGGTACTGGCGAATGAAGGAGGATACAGAGGATAGAGAAGGAAAAAATGAAGAGTTATTAGAAAGAATAGAAGAACAGAGGACTGTAAGGAAGTCAATAAGAAATAGGCGAGATAGGTTAGTAGGACACCTTCTCAAACATGAATGTCTAG
This sequence comes from Agrilus planipennis, assembly GCF_000699045.2. Classification (NCBI taxonomy): domain Eukaryota; kingdom Metazoa; phylum Arthropoda; class Insecta; order Coleoptera; family Buprestidae; genus Agrilus; species Agrilus planipennis. The sequence goes on from NW_020442443.1 coordinate 289,252, forward strand.
TCAGAGACATATTAGAGGCAGAAACGGGTGTTAGGTGGGGTAGAGGTAGGGCTAGATTAGATTACTGTTCACAAATAGTTAAGGATATGGGATGTTCTAGTTTTAGGGAAATGCGAAGATTAGCTTAGGATAGGAATGAGTGGAGGTGCGTGTCCAACCAGTCTTAGGACTGACAACCTTATGATGATGATGATGATGATATATACATATAACGGATTAAGAGAAGTACTTAAGTGATCTAAAAGAACAGTCAGGTAGATATGAATTTCTTAAAAAGGAAGAAGATTATCTTGGTTATCTCAGTCCTTTCAATGTTTTTCAATTTGAAGTTAATTTTGATTATGAACAATGTAACATATAAACCGATATTTATTTACCAATTTATTACTGGTCACAAGCGGTCCGCCTGAATCTCCAAAGCAAGCGCCTTTTTTGCCACTTCCTGAAGTACAAATGTTTGAATTAATAAATCCAGAGGCCACTTCATTACACTTATCGTTTGTTAGAATGGTTACATTGACACATCGCAATATTACATTGAGAGCGACAGCATTATCAGAAGTGTCTCCCCAACCACACATTATTGCCTTAGATCCTGCGAAACTATTTGAAGCATCAGCTCTACTAGGCAGTGCAATTAACTGAACGTAGCCTGTAAAGATTGAATGATGTTTGGTAAACGAGTAAACACAAATCACAAAATCTATAGGTTCGTATAGGTACGTCAGAACGGATCCAAAAAATGACAAGTGTGAAAATTAAATTGCTGAAGAGGATTTTTACTGTTACTTTAAAAACTTCTTCGAGTTTCCCCATACATACCATATAAAAAAAACAGATAGACATTAGAAAGCTAGAAGAAGTTGATTAAACTCGAACAACGTAGCGAATCGAATGTTTAAGTTTTATTTTTAGTTATAAGTTTGGTAATTGTTTGCTAGATGTAACTAATATTTAAGGTTATCAATATAGTTACGATTGATTTTTGCTGGTGTTGGGAGGTAGATGACGCCCAGGTCATTTTCTAGTGTTGCTTTACTAAACTGTTCATGTACTTTGAAAGTGGTAGTTCGAATAGTTTGCTGGGTAGGTTCATTATTATAGTAGTTATGTGCCCCCAGAACTACTTCTAACCATGAAAAGCTGATAAAACAAAAACAAAGTACAATAAATTATGACGATAACAATTAAGAGTAAATGTCTTACTTATCCATCAAGCAATGCGCAACTGTTAGTACGTATCTCGTGCTGATAAGAGATGCTTCACAGTAGTCCCATTCTGATTCATTGAACATGGTTCTGTAAACAGCCTAGTGGTCGAGGTGTGTTTAGTTTTAAGATATAAAAACACTTTTAGATAATAACAACAGAAGATCAATTCAGACTAGCAAACACGCAACAAGTATCTTTTGAGTACCAATTAGTATTAGTTTTAGTTCATTACTGTGTATGTACAGTACGAATCCATTTAATCGACATACACTGGTTCTTCGAGGTTTATGTTTTGTGTGATCAATTATTGATGTATGTGGTACAGCAGCACACCGACGGAAACAACAAAAAAATTCCGTCAAGCGAGCCAAGCTCCTCAACAGTTACAATGATGGTAGAGAATAGAAGTAAGTCCACTAGCCTTTGGCGATAGCAGTTTTTAGTTATCGGTTATCAATACCAAAAACATATTATTAGTGTGCACCTCGGCGGTAACACACGTAGCGAAACTCTTGTATGAGCGTGGGCATTTCTAATACAATAACATTTGCAAAAATTAAAATAATTTTCTTCAGGTACATCATACATGATAATGGGACATCAATAGTAGATAAGATATCCAACTATAAATATTAATTTCAATCTGCGTATTAGAGTACGGAATACATAATAAATACAATCATTCAAACGATGGACGCATATTAAAAACTGAGAACAATATTTATTTAAATCATTTTGAGCTTCAGTTATTCTATCAATAATTCCATCTTCGCTTTAAGTTTCAGTCTATAAATGTAATTGTCATGCACTTGCACGAATGACTGAGAATATAAATGCTACACGGTTAGCTCATGCGAGCCATGAGCGCCGCCATATTGGCCTTGGCTGCTCTGCCGAGCGCCTTTCACTTTTACCCCTACTCCGCGGTCGGCTGTAATGCGATAGATGGACGAAAAAATTTGAGGCGAAGTAATAAAAGTTCCACATTTATACAAGTAAATAAACGTCTCGATAGAAATAGTGTTTAAATCCCTTCAGTGTTACGGAGTGTGACTATAACATTGCACTTTGTTACAGGGGCTTGGCTAAATGTCTACATATACTGAAAAAAAGCTTACTAATAAATAGCTTTACTAACATTTGATAACTAGCCGTAATTGATTTTTAAGAAAATTAAGTTTAAAAATTTTGAGCTTCCAGGCTCCAGATCCGATTTATGTTAATAATATGCATTTTTATTGAGTATTTTATAGATATAAGTCACAACTTTTCCATGCTAGCCATATTTGAGATTAAGAAAGAAAAACATCGGCCCATCCTAGCGCGCATGCCAGCCAACCATCGAAGTCTTTATCTGACATTTGGTATCTGTCAGCTGTTCTTCGGAGGAATTGTAAACTACAGTGTACATTTTCACCGCGCTGACGAAAATTGTTTGGTTGAATTTTAATATTATTTTATTGAAAAAAGCGGCGAACTTTCACGGCGTACCACTTCTAAATAAAGGTATTATGTTATAGATCGACGATTTACCACGAAATAGGCCGCGTCAAACATTCATATCTCTTAAATATTACCCCAGTCCTTTTAAATTTCGTCCCCTAATGCTTTTTCAAACCCCTTCCAATTTCAAATCTCCTAACCGTTATTCCTTAATCCCAGTCCTCCAAATTTGGGAGTTTAGAATTTGGAAGTAAATGATCTGTGACGTATAGTGTCACCCACGGAATAGCAAAAATAATTTAGATAATTATAATTGTTTCTCCCTAAAACCGAACCCACACACAAAAAAAATCGTACATAATATTTATACATAAACAGCGGTTTTTATTCGCTGGGACCATAAATTCAATTGTATGCATTGAGTTATTTCATTATCGAGTTCATTTTTACAACAATTTGCTGTTAATTGCTAAGACTAATAGTTTACGTTGGCGCACGAATAAATATTCGTAACGACAACTAATTCATTCAATTTTTTTTGTTGAGTGCATAGATAGAATTAGAATGTTATATACATAGAACTGACTACTTCAGATATTTTCAATACTTGCCACGTATGGTATAGAGTTTCGTGCAGGTTCATATCCTCCCACGATCCTTGTATCTTCAGAGGATGCAAGCCGATTGAGTCCTTCGTCAGCTATTTCCCGAGAAGATAAAATGTTAAACCAATCCCCAGTTACGTGAGCCTGCCAAGAACACAAAAAATGAATTTATAATTGATTTAGACCTTCAAATAAATATTACTGCTTTACCGTAACCAAGGAAAATGTGATGAAAATTAAAGATATTTCCTTCATTTCTGCTTGTGACAGATATTGTTCAGATTTTCGTTGAAACTCGTTATATATAGTTATGTTCAAAGTACCTGTGTTGATAAAATCTTTATTACGTTTTTTCTCGAATTGTATCGGTATCATAACCGATACATTCTCAAATCTTTCAGACGAATATGTTAATGCCGATGCTGCTAAAAAAATGAAGATAGTATTCTAAGAATTTTGTAGTTATGTCTAAGGAAGAGATACCTTTTTTGAAGTATTACATACGAGTGATGAACGTTTCTATATTAGACCTACAGAAGAATTCTTAATAATCGGTAGTAGAAATTAATTTAAATTTGTAAACTTCCTGAACAATAGCAATTTTTTTCCTCTTGTGTGAAATTTGTACACTATTGTAAAATCATACATTGGTACACGTAATTTTAATTAGTTTTTGACTGAGCTAGGTAATACATTCAACCTGAATATTAATGTGAAAATTCATTTAATTTTTATCCACTACAAATTATTAAGGAAAAATTATTGCTACTCGGAACGTTTGGTTTTACGCACCAATACTCTGACCACCAAACTACGAGAGGTGACACATTAATATCAAATATTAACCACCAAAAAGAAAAACAAAAGGTTTCTTAAAGAGCNTTCACTCCTCCCTATAATCCACTTTTTGAGTAACGCTGATTGTTCAGATGTAACTTTAGGCATCACGATAACTATTAATACACTTCACCACAGAATAGCAACAAATGATGAAAAATATTAGGGGCAACAGCCATATTATTAGTCGCTATGTATTTGGTTTTTCCTTGATAACAAGTTTGTATCAGGTACGAAACGAGAGTGTCATTAAAAAGCAATTAATGCAATGGTAAACAACAGACTTTTGAAAGTTAAATAATAGGTTTGGCTAGCTTTTATGCAGACAATATATCGAATTAAGTATACCAAAATATACATTTATTTTAAACGCATATGCATTATTCAAAAATCTTGGAAATATGCCTGCATATATGTTATATACATTTTGCATATAATCCGAACTCTAGTAATTAAAATTCGTTTCTTCGATACACTTTGGATAACTGTGTTTTTCTAAAATAGATTGCACTATTACAGTTAGTATTTAAAGCAGATGGTGTGTATACGAAACTAGTCTCGGAAACATCAAATGAAACACATAAGACTCCTTCCTCCACAGTAGCGTTATGATTAGTTTTAGGTAAAAATGTTTTGCAGAAGTTGTCTCAAATAAGATGGTGCTCCATCATAAGTCTGCAGAAGTTTGGTGATGTCTAAATAATGAATTTCCTTACGAATATTTAGGACGTGGTGGCCTCCTAAGCCGTCAGATTTTATGACCTGCGATTTTGTTTTAAAGTCTAAGCATTTCCATCGACCACCGTAAATGATATACAACAACGCATTGTTTGAGGATATGCAGCGTTATATGTAGGTACATTCGCTTTGTAAAATGTGTTGAAAATAACATTCTGAAGAATTCAGATATAAGGATGATATCGGTGAAAGCAATTCTAGCGTTAATTTATTATTCATTATTATTGTTGTTAATTAGTTACCTATCCTTTTACTTTCTTATATACCATATACTGGATGAGTCATAACTATTGATACATAGAACAACAAACGCAGGTTATTTGGACCAAAATATGAAGATTGGTCCAAACATGCCCTAATTTTGCAGTGGATAAAGATACAGGGTGTTAAAGAAAGATAAGATATTTTCGGTTTTTGGTAATGTAATAATTTCATAAATCGTTTTCAAAGAGAGGTGTATTATTTTACTTTCCATTTTACATTTTATATGGGGCTCCACATGAGAGATTTCTGATGATCAAATTGGGTCATACATATTCTTAATGAAACTTTCTAGTAATTTCAACTGTAAAATATGATATAAATATCCTTCTTACGTAAAATGGTTTGATATCAACATACAACATTCAGCGTAGTTTATTCCCGGAACTTCGACCAACGTAACGATCTGCTAAGTGACGTCACCAAGGGTACGGTTTTCCCTTATCATCCCTGCTCCAACTACCTGCACCATCCGCTATAATCGTTCTTGTACATAACTACGCTCTTCTATCTTTCTACTTAAAAACTTGTTTCATTTACTATAATCAATTGGCTTTACTCTATTTTTTTTCTTTTCTACAATTTTTTTACCCTTATGCGGTTGTAGTTTCCCTCTTACTTTTTTTATGAGCAAGACATTATTTTTCTACTTCTTTTTTTAAAGACCTTTTTCCTATTTTGCTAATTCTAAACCTAAAATCACGTATCTTTTTTTTACTTCTATGTTTCCAAGCATGCTCTATCCGTTTCTGCTATCAGTTTTTTCATTTTCCTCCGCGAACTTAACGTTAAAAACGAATTCGTTTTTAGTCATTACTTTCGCCCTTCTCTCACTACCCCACTTTCAACCCCTCTTTTTCCCAACCCTTGTTCGGTACTGAAATTTGTATATATACCCATGCTTC
>NW_020442443.1:301056-338429 GCF_000699045.2 Agrilus planipennis
CAGAAAACAATTTTTAATTACTGATATTTTATTCAACAACCATAAAAAGTCTACTAACTTCAATCATTTTCAATAATTCTAAATTAAATATAAATTGATAAAAAGAAAATTAATTTTATTATAAAAAAGCGTGGGATGCTTGATATAGATTGTTGTAAATATATCAACAGTAGGTATCTATTTTAAAAAGTATTATTATTTATTGACAATGAGGGCATGGTCGTTATTAAATACAGGTTGATCTAAGTGATATATAGAAAACTCTCTTTTTCGCTGACAATATAGCCATTTATATTTTAACGGAATGCCTTTCGAATTATGAAATTCTTCATTCACATTCCAAAAAATATAACAATGAACAACCTATCAGGCGAGCATCGTTTGATATCATTGAATGATATTATAATTTTTGATAATTAGTACATAATAACATATTCAGGGAAGTACCAAATTGACCTAAAAGAACAGCCGGATAATTGTGAATTTATTAAAAAGGAAGCAGGTTATATATTAGTTATCTCATTTTTTCTAAAGATATAAACTGATATAGATTTACCAATGTCTTGTTGACCACAAGAGGTCCGCCTGAATCTCCAAAGCAAACGCCTTTTTTGTCTGTTCCTGCAGTACAGATGTTTGAATCTATAATGTCCTTGAACGTTTCATTACACACAGCGTTTGTTATAATGCGAACATTGACATATCGCAATACTTCTTTGCCATCGGTGGTAGGATCATAATCGTCTCCCCAACCACTTGCTATTGCCTCTGATCCCGCGAAACTATTCGAAACGTCAGCTCTACTGGGAAGTGCAATTAATTGAACGTAGCCTGCAAGGATTGAATCATATTTGGTAAAAATAGCAAACAGAAGTCGCAAAATTTATAGATACGTATAGGTACACGCTCATAGGAAACAGAACGGATCCAACAAATAAAAAACAATTGTGTGGTTTTATGAAACCACGATGCATGTGAAACTTTTCGGATTGTAGGCATTTAACTGTAAATTTTCAGAAAATTATTCGATTTAGGGTATTAAAGTTAAAAACGCGTTCTTAATCTTATCTTAATGATTGAAAAGTGGAAATGATAATGGGAAATCAATAGTAAACCAGACATTCAACTATAAATTTTAATATCAATCTGCGTATGAGAGTACGAAATACATAATAAATACAATCATTCCGATGATAGACCCATGTTAAAAACTGAGAACAATATTTATTTAAATCATTGAATCATTTTAAACTTCAGTTACTGTATCAATAATTTCATTTTCGCTTTGAGTTTCACAATCTATAAATGAAATTGTCATGCACCTGCACGAATGTGTGAGAATATAAATGCTACACGGTTAGTTCATGCGAGCCATGAGCGCCGCCATATTGGCCTTGGCTGCTCTGCCGAGCGCCTTTCAGTTTTATCCCTACTCCGCGACCGGCTGTAATGCGACTTGATATAGATTGTTGTAAATATATCAACAGTAGGTATCTATTTTAAAAAGTATTATTATTTATTGACAATGAGGGCATGGTCGTTATTAAATACAGGTTGATCTAAGTGATATATAGAAAACTCTCTTTTTCGCTGACAATATAGCCATTTATATTTTAACGGAATGCCTTTCGAATTATGAAATTCTTCATTCACATTCCAAAAAATATAACAATGAACAACCTATCAGGCGAGCATCGTTTGATATCATTGAATGATATTATAATTTTTGATAATTAGTACATAATAACATATTCAGGGAAGTACCAAATTGACCTAAAAGAACAGCCGGATAATTGTGAATTTATTAAAAAGGAAGCAGGTTATATATTAGTTATCTCATTTTTTCTAAAGATATAAACTGATATAGATTTACCAATGTCTTGTTGACCACAAGAGGTCCGCCTGAATCTCCAAAGCAAACGCCTTTTTTGTCTGTTCCTGCAGTACAGATGTTTGAATCTATAATGTCCTTGAACGTTTCATTACACACAGCGTTTGTTATAATGCGAACATTGACATATCGCAATACTTCTTTGCCATCGGTGGTAGGATCATAATCGTCTCCCCAACCACTTGCTATTGCCTCTGATCCCGCGAAACTATTCGAAACGTCAGCTCTACTGGGAAGTGCAATTAATTGAACGTAGCCTGCAAGGATTGAATCATATTTGGTAAAAATAGCAAACAGAAGTCGCAAAATTTATAGATACGTATAGGTACACGCTCATAGGAAACAGAACGGATCCAACAAATAAAAAACAATTGTGTGGTTTTATGAAACCACGATGCATGTGAAACTTTTCGGATTGTAGGCATTTAACTGTAAATTTTCAGAAAATTATTCGATTTAGGGTATTAAAGTTAAAAACGCGTTCTTAATCTTATCTTAATGATTGAAAAGTGGAAATGATAATGGGAAATCAATAGTAAACCAGACATTCAACTATAAATTTTAATATCAATCTGCGTATGAGAGTACGAAATACATAATAAATACAATCATTCCGATGATAGACGCATGTTAAAAAATGAGAACAATATTTATTTAAATCATTGAATCATTTTGAACTTCAGTTATTCTATCAATAATTTCATCTTCGCTTTGAGTTTCACAATCTATAAATGAAATTGTCATGCACCTGCACGAATGTGTGAGAATATAAATGCTACACGGTTAGTTCATGCGAGCCATGAGCGCCGCCATATTGGCCTTGGCTACTCTGTCGAGAGCCTTTTAGTTTCCCCTACTGCGCGGCNCAATAGTAAACCAGACATTCAACTATAAATTTTAATATCAATCTGCGTATGAGAGTACGAAATACATAATAAATACAATCATTCCGATGATAGACCCATGTTAAAAACTGAGAACAATATTTATTTAAATCATTGAATCATTTTAAACTTCAGTTACTGTATCAATAATTTCATTTTCGCTTTGAGTTTCACAATCTATAAATGAAATTGTCATGCACCTGCACGAATGTGTGAGAATATAAATGCTACACGGTTAGTTCATGCGAGCCATGAGCGCCGCCATATTGGCCTTGGCTACTCTGTCGAGAGCCTTTTAGTTTCCCCTACTGCGCGGCCAGCTGTAATGCGACATGCGATAAATGGACGAAAAAATTTGAGACGATGTAATAAAAGTTTCACTTTAACAAGTGCGAAAATTCAATTACTAAAGTTGCTTCATTACGATGACTTTAAAAACGCAACTTCTTGAAGCTTCCCCATACGTACCTAATAGAAAGCAAATAGATATTACATAGCTGGAAAAAGTCTGAATGAAGTCCATTAAAATTGCCAATCGTATGGTTTAACTTTTACATTAACTTATTATAAGTTTGGTAATTCTTTACTAGATATAACTAATATTTAGGACAAAGTAAATTAGTAGTAGAGATAGCTACGATTGATTTTTGCTGGTGTTGGAAGATAGACGACGCCTATATCATTTACTAGTGTTTCATTATTAAACTGTTCATGTATCTTGTAAGTGGTAGTTGGAATTGTTTGCTGGGTTGGTTCAGTTTCAAGAAGCTTATGTTTCCCCAGTATCACTTCTAACGACAACATGCTGATAAAAGAAGTAAAATGTAATAAATTATGACGATAACAATTAAGCGCAAATGTCTTACCCATCATCTAAACAATGCGCAACTGTTAGCACATATCTCGTGGTGATAAGAGATGCTCCACATGAACTAGATGATCCATTGAAAATCATTCTCAAAACGGCCTAAAATAATAAAACAATTCTACCGAAACGTCTGCTAATGAGATTACGTGTGCCTATTTTCATCGTATACGCGGGCGCGGCGAAATTATGTAGTTCATGAGTACTGTCTTATCCTACCGCAATGCTATGACCTTAAGCAATCAACCAATCTTCGGTAGGTACATTTAAAATTAATAAAAAGAATCTACAACTCACCATGGGGAGGTGGCCGCATACAAGTTCCAATCCATCCACCTACTTGCCTTATAACTTACTAATTTCGTGCAGCATATTTTTTGAAGTAATACTTCTTTGGGCTCGATGAAAGTAAACTCTCAAGGCCATGAAACGACACGTTTTGGAACGTTTCGTCTTGCGGCGCGATAGGCTATGAGTATAGAAGGGCGCGCATGCGCATATCGTTATTACAGTCAGCTGTTAGTGACCAGCATCTCATATTTTATAGTATACTGTATATTCACTTACTGTAGTGCTAAATTAATTTTTTGGTTATATGTATTATAACTGCATACACTTTAAACTTCAGTTATTCTATCAATAATTTCATCTTCCCTTTGAGCTTCACAGTCTATACATGTAATTGTCATGCACTTGCACGAATGTGTGAGAATATAAATGCTACACGGTTAGTTCATGCGAGCCGTGGGCACCGCCATATTGGCCTTGGCTGCTCTGACCAGCGCCTTTCACTTTTACCCCTACTCCGCGACCGGCTGTAATGCGACATGCAATAAATGGACGAAAAAAATTGAGGCGATGTAACAAAACATTCACTTTTACAAGTTTCAAAATTTTGAGCCTCCCGGGACCAAATAAAATGTATGTTACTAATATCCATATCTCGTGGGGGATGTAATAGATATAAATCACAACTTTTCCACGCTAGCCATATTTGATATTAAAGAAAAGACTTTTCGGCCCATCCTATCGCGTATGCCAGCCAAATAATCTAACTTTTGACATTTGTCAACTGTTGTGTGGCGGAATTGTACACTACAGATTACTTTTCCGCCGCGCTGACACAAATTAGCAAACGACGTACCATTTCTAAATAAAGATATTACAATATATTGTAGACTGACAATTTATCGCGAAATAGGCCGCGCCAAATTTTCATGTCTCTTAAATATTAGGTACCTCAGTCCTTTTAAATTTCGTCCCTTAAAACCGTTACATTCCTTTACAATTTCAAATCTCCTAACCGTTACATCTTATCCTTATCCCAATCCCACAAATTTGGATGTTTAGAATTTGAAAGTAAATGATCTATGAGGTACAGTGTCACCCACGGAAAAGCAAAAATAATTGATTGATAACTTATTTAATTATATATTTATTTATAATTATTTCTTCCTAAAACCGAACCCATGATGGATACTTTATAATGTCATATACACGGAGCTGACTAACACTAATTTTGGTCAATATTGTAAATATTTTCAATACTTACCACGTATGGTAAGGAGTTTGGAACAGCTTCATTTCCTCCCACGATCCTTGTATCTTCAAAGGATGCAGGCTGATTGAGTCGTCTGAAAGTTATTTCGCGAGACAAATTTCTAGTTACGTGAGCCTGCCAAGAACGGAAAAAAGTCAATTTAGAATTGATCTAGACTTACAAATTAATCTCAGTATTTTACCGTAACTAAGGAAAATACGATGAAAATTAACACAATCTCCTTCATTTCTGCCTATGACACAAATACTGTACCGATTTTGGTTGAAACTCGGTTTATAACGTTATCTTAAAAGTACTTCTGTTGATAAAATCTTCGAACTGTATCGGTATGATAAACGATATATTCTCAAATCTTTCAGGTGAATATGTTAATGTTAATGCTGATGAAGAGATTAAGGTGATGATTTAAGGATTTTGTAGTTGTTATAAATTAGCAAAAAGGATCATTCTTAAACTATTTAAACTCTCAATTCTGTTTCGGTATATTTAAGAAAGAGAGATTTTGTTTTCGAAGATTACTTAAGAACAAAGAACATTACCCATGTACATGAATGAATGGAAGAGAATATTAGTTAGTATTTCTAAACGAATTAAAACAGTTTGAAACATTATATGATAAAAAATACAAGAATAGGTTATTATAAAATAACAGTTTATGACTAAATGATTTTGTAATAATTTCATATGACATTGTTGAAAATATAGTTACTATAATATATTATTAAATATGTATCTATTGACGATTGAATTGAATATTAACAAATTAATACTAGGCCGAGCTTCATTTATTTACTGATATTACTAAATAAATAATGTTCTACCTGGTCTTTACTCAGTCTAAGGAAGTGTTTAGTGCTTTAAATATGTCTTATAGGTTGAATACTATTGTAAAATAATTTTTAAATCATATATAGTTGGATATAGTCACGCAGTAACAAGAGCCTGGCTATACGGTTTGTAGCGGGCTATTTTATCCTCTAGTGAGGCTGGCGCAATTATGCAAATATGAGAAATATAATTGTAAGAGGAACCTTTTTTTTCTTTTAAAATTTTATTAATTATATTATATTCTTATTTACGAATAAATTGCTAAATTAAGCTTGCCGTTAAACGACTATGTAAGTTTCTCGGTCGCGGGAAGGTTATTTTACTCATATCGTACCTGTATGTATACGTGTGTGTGCTTGTTGATTATTACTGAAAAAAAGAAAGCCCTTTATTAAAAATTATTTGTGTACTTTTAATATAGTTAAACGGGTGTGGTCTTTAAGTGTTTTGGTTCTACAAGTTCTGGTGAGTTATTACTGAGTACTTTTTGCATGTTTTTATACCCTCATTTTATAGGGAAGAAATTATTGTTTTTGTTTTACTTGTACGGATTTATTTTTATATCACACGGTAGGTATTTATAATGCTTATATGCTCGTCACTTTAAGCTAATCTAGTAAACAACTAAGCAAAATTTCGTAACATTATTATTATGGGAATTATCGTCACAATTAGTAACAATTGGAAAAGCATTTATCATAATTGTAACGTGTTTTTCGTAATTGTTGTAGATCGCTGGATTTTATCGGGCCACACGTGTCAGCTACTACGGAATGCACTTCACACTATTTATAGTGTTTTTTCTTTGTTTTTTAATTTTTATGCTGATAAACTCCTACGTGATGACTTCAGATAAAATTTAGTAAATTATGTAAAAAATTACATACATGACTTTTAGCTGTGGAATTTAGACACATTTTAATGTAGTAGCATTCTGTCTCTGCATCTCTATCATTCGTTTCTGCGGCCCTTTAAGTATTTCGCTTTTCTTTCTATCTAGCCTATAGCGTGCTTTGTTACAATTTATTTTTTCTCTAAGTCAAGACGTTTTCCATCTTCTCTCTTCTTCATAACCTTAAATTTAAGGTTCGTTTCCATAACTAACAGGTTATAACCGCTGTTTATACTTGCTCCTGCAGCACTTCACTTAATTTTTAGATCTTTGCCTAACAAGAATGTAATGCAGCTAATGTCTCCAGAAAATAACCTAGTATCTTTCACGTATAGCGTCAAATAAAGTACTCGCCACGATTAAATTATGTTTATCACAAAATTATGTTAGTCTATGTCCTCTATCATTTCTATTACCAATTCCAAAGAACCTTTTGTTACACCTTCTGTATCTACAACTGTTAGGTTTTCCTACCCTTTCACTTCTTCTGTATCTGTCTACGTCTTATATTATATTAATGATCTAGAGCCATCCATATTGGGTACAGAAATAATAACAATAATACTTACTTTTAATTCTAACACAGTTAACCACATATTTTTTGTTAATTGTAACAACTATAGGTTCCTTAGAATGTTATCTTAGAGATGTCGTAATAAGTAACATTAGGTACCGTAACATATTTAGGTACCTTAAAAAACATCGACCCAGCTTGATAAAAAATGCTATACCAGAATTTTATCAATAGTAGTAAAGTATTTGTACGATTACATTTTCAAAATTTATACAGTATCTGTGTCACAAATGGAAATGAAGGAAATTGTCTTAATTTTTATTGCGTCTTCCTTAGTTACGGTACAGCAATGAAATGAATATGAATGCATATATCAATTTATTAGTTTATTTTATGTATCCTTTACAGGCGCACGTGGCTACGGATTGGTCTAAAATTATTACTACTCATGAAGCACCTCATCAGCATACATCCTCTGAAGATATAAAGATAGTGGGAGGGCTTGAAGCTGTACCAAACTCTATACCATACCAAGTAAGCATTTCATATACTTGAAATATTTAATGTTTCATTAAAATTAATTTTGGGAGTTAATCAAGGAATATATCAGTTCATTTGTACAAAGAAATAGTCGAAATTATTTTTAAATTAATTCCAAAATTATTTGCGAAATTTAAAGCAGGAAAATTCGAAATGATTGAAATTTGGGTGTAAGATTTAGAGGATCGCTAGACTGCAACATAATAATTTTATTTATTCAGGCCGCTTTAATTCTCTTTTACAAAGAAGAAACGAGGCTCTGTGGTGGATCCCTAATCACCAGAAGATACGTATTAACAGCGGGGCATTGTTTGGTGGATGAGTAAGATATTTGCTTTTAATTGTTACGTTCATATTTTGTTACGTATACTTTCTATTTTTTTTATCAGACTTGTATCGTTATATGTAATTCTGGGGGCGCATAAGTATGGTGAAGATGAACCTACTCAGCAAATCATTTCAACTTCCACATTCAAAGTGCATGAACAGTTTGATGGTGGACCACTAGCGAACGATATAGGCATAGTCCATCTTCCAACACCGGCCAATCTCAATCGTAATTACCTGTACCTATTAATAAGTTACTTTGTTTTAAATATTAATTGTGAATAGTATAGTGAATTACCAAACTTTTTAATTAAAGCAAAAATTAAATCATTCTATAGGAATAAGCAAAGCTTACGACATACGAGGGCAAGGTGAAAAATTCTCGGCCTGACTATGAAAGACTGCGATTTTCGATTAAAACATGATTTTATTTTTCTACATAATTTCCCTTAACTTCAACACACTTGGTCCAGCATTTCTTCAATCTTAGTATTCCTTCCCAGAAGTGAGAGCCTGGAAGGTTGTGAAAATATCCATCTACGACTCTCTGAATGTCTTTATTAGAGGCGAAGTTCTTCCCAGAAACAAATTTCTTCAAGTATGGGAGCAGGTGCATTGTCCTGGTAAAAGATGATTCTCTTCTTCTTTAAGCCAGGCATCTTCTCACAAATTTTAGCTTCCAGCTGTTCAAAAAGGGTGGAGTATTGTTCACTTGCCCTTTTTATGGTAATCAATTAACAGAATCCTTTCTGCATCCCAAAACATACTTACCATAGCCTTTCCGGCAGATACGATCGTCTTCGCTTTCTTTGGCGCTGAACCACCGGCTTCTACCCACTGTTTCGACTGCTGTTTCGTTTCTAGCGTGTAGTGGTGGACTCATGTCTCATCCATGGTAACAAATCTCCACACAAAATAGGTTGGATGCCTGTTGTATCGATCCAAACATTGCTGCGAAAATCGTTTGCGCATTTGCTTTTGATCGGCAGTCAGCAAATGCAGCACCCATCGTTCGCAGAGCTTTTGCATCTCTAATTATTTCTACAAGTTGTTTCGCATCCTTTCTTTGGAAGTCCCTAGGGTCTCACTCACCTTCACTTCATGTGAATTTCTTTAGGGGTTAATGCATCCAAAACGAAGGATTTTACAACCGCACGATATTCAAGTTTATACATTTAAAAAAAACACGCTAAACGTCTACTGCAAAGATTCGTGTGAACAAACTACTTGAGGGAACAAGCTGAAACTTATCATACAGGAAATATAAATTTTCGCCGATTTGACCGTTATCTCTATGTCAGGCCGATAGCTTTTCACCTTACCCTCCTATTTTCCTTTTTTAATGCTTATTCAATCCTACATATGAGAAAGCTGAAAGTAGTTGATATAAAGTTAGAACCCCTTCAGTAGCTTAATTTTCTCATTTGTCATTTTTTGGAGCCCCTATAAGCGTCGCTACCAATGTGTCTATAAATTCTGTGATTTATGTTTGTCATTTTACTAAACGTAATTCAATTTTTCACAGAGTACGTTCAACTGATTGCACTTCCCCGCAGAGCTGACGTTTCGAAAAGTTTCGCAGGATCTGAGGCAGTAGTAAGTGGTTGGGGACGCAATTCTAGTAATGATAACGATGTTAGTAACGTATTACGATATCTCAATGTTCCATTCTGTCAAACGACATGTGTAACGTAGACAGGGTGTCCATTATTTGTACTGGAGGAGCGGGCAGAAAAGGGACTTGCTATGGAGATTCCGGCGGACCTCTTGTGACCAGTGGAAAATTGGTAAATATAAATATCAGTTTAAAGATATTAAATTAGTAAACATGAAAAGAAAATACACATGTGTCAATAACTGTGTAATTGTATATACTCGCCAGGTTGAAACCATTCACTGCCACCCAGTGATGATAGTAGTTTAAGGTAAGGGCGGGATTTGGTTGTGGTGGGTAATGATGTGTAAGGGCAGTGACCGTTATTTCTAACTATTACTTCATAAGAATGTTCATAAATTTTGGAGAATAAAGTAAGTAATTAAGATTCTATAATTCACTAAAAATTTAACATCCCATTGTATCCTAATATGCATTTTTTTCTTTTTTTAGATACCTTTTTCAATAGAATCAACCTATTCCCATCTTTTCATCACATTTTCCCAATACATACCGCAACATTTCCCTTCCGGTTTCACATATTTTGTACAATATTTTCATCCTTCTTCATCCAAAACTTCATCATCATAAGGTCGTCAGTCCTAAGACTGGTTGGACACGCCCCTCCACTCTTTCCTGTCCTGAGCTAATCTTTGCATTTCCCTAACACTAGAACAATCTATATCCTTAACTATTTGCGAACAGTAATCTAATCTAGGTCTACTTCTATCCTTCCTAACATCCGTTTCAGCCTCTAATATGTCTGCGACTAGACCTTCATGCCTGAGAAGGTGTCCTACCATCCTATCTCGCCTATTTCTTATTGACTTCCATAGAATCCTCTATTCTCTTATTTTTTCTAATACCTCTTCATTTCTAACCTTCTATATCCACGGTATCCTCATCATTCGCCTGTAACACCACATTTCGAACGCTTCTAACCTTTTCTTTTCTTGTTTATGTTTCGCACCCGTACACACACATACACCTTTAACAACCATTTTCGAATTTCTAAATTAACTGTTTGCGAACATAGTAGTGACCCGACTCTGCGCTTTCCTCTGCTTTATATCCCTACTACTCCTTCCGACCTGACTAATCTGACTTCCCAGATACCTAAAATCATTTCATCTAATTTTTCGTCTCCTATTCGCTCTTTCCCTCCTATCCTTCCTTTGCATACCAGTATTTGTGTTTACTTTTATTTAATTTCATACAGTACTGTTTTGTCAATACCGCTTCCATAAGTAAGTAATTAATACTGTATAATTGACAGAAAAAAACAAATTTTATCCTAAACATACGTCATCGTAATTCATTTCCATTCTCAACCTTACTACTACAAACATCTCTTTTATTTAATTCAAATAAACTGATATACTATATCCCTGCCAATGCTCCAACATTTAAGTTTTTATGCAATCTATGTATTTTGACTTTTCATTACTTCTCAGATCCTCATCTCATGTCATTTCACTGCCCCCTAACACTTACTCATCTGATATCGGTGGCAGGTGATAAGAGCCCTTCATTTAAAAAATATATTACCGATTTGCCCATTACACATTCCTCTTTCTCTTGCCAAATCACAGAATGAAGAATCTGTCAGAAATCTCTTCATTCCTCTTGCTTGTGATTGTACTGTAGAGATTCGCATTCATTTTTTATTTCTGTGTACCCGTTTTTTCCTACCAAAAGGAAGAAACAGTCGCACAGGAAAATTACCATTAATGTAATAGAATCAACCTGTGATATGCAACAGTATTGTAATTCGTTGTTGCAGGTTGGAATTGTTTCAACGATAGGCGGCTCAAATGGCTGTGAAGCCGGGGATCCATCCATCTATACTAGAGTAACATCTTTTTTAGACTGGATCTCAGCAAACAGTGATGCCGTAATTTCTTAAAGGTTCTTTAAATATCGAAGCAAATGTTAAAAGTAAACTTGAAAATAAACAATTATTATTGAATATATTGTATACATGTGTATACTAGGGATGTATCAGATAGTGATCTTGCCGGGTACTTGATAACCGGGTACCAGGTATTAACTATACTCTCACTAACGTAACGTCTCAAACCACATTAAGTCTCATTCAAAAGGTCGCTTGAACACTAAACCAATAAAAATTTAATTTTTGATTGGTGAAATTTCAACGAAAGAGTTGAGTTGAAACCGTTGTATCTAGCTTATAGGCAATGCCTACATAATACAAACATTGGAAGTCTGCAAGCCGACAAAATCATACTAATAAGTTATCGCCAATTTAAACTTGATATACATATATACCAACATGCGACAGAAATTGTAACAGTTCGGTCATACCTACCAATGTCTTCTTGTTCACGAGATAAAGAATACATAATAACTGTATAGGAATAGCAAATAATTAATTTATTCAAGGACCCAGGAGAACAAATTGCACGATGGTTACAACGACAAAAAGAATACGAGACAACATGGCAACGCAGATGCACTATCCCGGAGACCTTGCATGGAAAACTGCAAACTTTTTTTAATTGCGAAGAAGGGAGAATTGATATCGATCTGTTGTAATCTAATCTGATATCGATCTGTTGTAATCTAATCAGCGTTCAACATGGAAAGATAAGGAATTAGATGAAGACCAGAGGAGAGACGAGTACTTTGACCTAATGATGACATAAAAAGATGCCGAAACTGCAAGACCATCGGGAGCAGATGTAAGCTATCTAAGTAAGACAACGAAAAGTTATTGGGCCCATTAAAATTCCCTAGCCTTGGGTTACGTCATTTTGAGCGTAACGTAAAAAAGTCCAGGTGGAACCAAAAACAAACATCAACTCGTGCTTCCCAAGATTAGAGTTTCAGAATTTTGGTGCTAGAAATGCCTGACGTGCGCAGCTAGTAAGGATCCGATGACGAAAAGGTTTTTAAAGCAATATCTATGACATTCGTTAGATATCTACCTATGCAATAGTCAATCGTTTATGAATAAACATGTAAAATTTACGCACGCATCTGGTATATGATATTGTAATGTTCGTGCGCTATTTATTTCACTGCTATCACTGTCAATTTATTTCTCGATTCACTTCTGCAACGGTTAATTTATTTCCTCTCCCCTCGGCGATCGTCTCTTTCTTTAAATACTTTTTTGTTTACGTTCGGGAACCTTCCGGATAGTTTATTTTTTCTTTGAATTGCTTAACTGCTTTCACAGAACGCAGGTACGACACACACATTTACAAATACGGCGCACATGAAGAAAGGCGCCCGTGGCTAGTAGGCGAATCGATAAGCCGTTCACGCCCACGAGTGGCCGATCGCAAACAAACACACTCGTGCTCGCTAAAATATCATAGATCTACAGAACAAAACAAAAATTAACCATTCTTGAAATATATACAAAAATAATTTTCGCGAAAAGCGGTAAATCCAGCGAGCTCAACCGTCACATGTATGGATGAGTGTAATGTCTGTATTTCCTTATTGTACTATGAATAAAAGTAAATTACGTAAATGTTACAAAGACGTGTACAAAATTTTATCTCGAGATACGATGTGATGGTTTATAGATATACAAATTTAATAAAACACTTCAAAAGTTTGAAGGGCACGCTACAACAGCTGGCACGTGTATTTCCGATAAAATCGAACGAACTATTAAAACAATGTATCAGATAATATTATAAAAAGATATTTTAAAATTACTGGTCAAAAAATCCGTTTAACACTAGAACCGCCGAAGTTGGACATCCCCGTGAACCGCCGGCAGGACAAATTTGATCCACATTAATTACTGCAAAAATTATTCATTTTATTCAAGATATTATAAAAAAAATATGCAAAGGAAAAGAAATTCAATATTTTAATTAATGATTTTAAATCATATCCTGTATTATTTGAGTAACAACAAAACATTACAATATTATTCAATTTTTTTTCTGTAAGTTATAAAGTTCTAATCTATGCATTAATTATCATTATTACAGATGATTTATTGTTTACATATTCTGACTTCACTTGACATCTTGTGCGTTTTTCTTGTTTCTCTGGATATCTTCTGGAATTTCAACAGATGTACTTTTCTTTTTACTTGTCATATATTTCTTTCCCAATTCCTCTCCCAATTGCAGTAGAAAATCTCTGCGTGTAATCTTACTGTTATTAAGATTTTTATATAATATCCATGCATTTATGCAGGCTAAATTTAATATATTGTAAAATGTATGAACTGGTCAACGTCTCGAGGGTGCCCATAATGTATATTTACGGCTCATTTGTTCAACAACATCTACTCTATATTTCGAGCCATTGTAAAAGAAAACTGTCAACAAAAAAATGATAATGAAACCGTAAGTGTAGTATTAAGGAAAATGTGTCCTCATCAACTATAAAAACGAAATTAATATGGGCAATTATTATATAATTAATTTTATTTGGTAATCAGGTAAACAGGTTTTCATTTTTGCTGTGACACTAAAGTTATCAAGCAGAACGCATCAGAACAATGACAAGTGCAAAAATTAAAATATTAGAGTGGCTTCTTTACGATGACTTTAAAATTTCAACTCATTCAAGCTTTCCCATACGTACCTAATAGAAATAACGCTAGAAGAAGTCTGAATAAAAGTTGATAATCAGATGGTTTAACTTTTACTTTAAGCTGTAAGTTTGGTAAGTTCTCGCCCCGAACGTTTCGACGATCGTCGCAGACGACCTCAATGCCAAACACGCTGCTGTTTTCGACGCTTTAAGCTCCGATCACCTTTCACTCAACCCTCGACTTCCCAAACATTACAACTTCGCTAGATTGGCTATATCTCCTCTACACTCTCGAAACATCCTCCTCCAAGTGCAGCGGAACTCGAGAAAGCTGTCAATCTCCTTTCAAACGAGATCACCAGCGCCATCGAGCTCTTCAAGAACTCCCGCCTCTCCTTCTCCCCAGAGACACCTCCCTGCAGATATTTTTACCATTGTTAAGAAGAAAAACAAATCTGTTGCCTAACCGAATTTCGTAGCACCATCTTCGACGTTTATATCGCTAACGCCGAAACATATCCCAAAAGCACAAGTGATCCGCTCTTTTCGAAACAGAGCCGCCACACCTCCCGCCGCTAAACGGCTCCGTATTCACTTCAAATGAGGAAAAAGCTGCAATCTTCGCAGACTCTTTCTGTCTCCAGTGCTCCCAACTTCCCCACCCTGTTGACCTTGCCGACTTTCACGAGCGAACCAACGTCGCCTACCAAAACTTCGTCCCAACTGTTTCCGAATTTAAACACCTCCCCCCCCCCGTGAAATCTTTCACACCATCCGATCTCTGAAAAATAGAAAATCCTCCTGCGCGGGCGGAACAGTGTCAATCAAAACACATAACAGCACTCTGCAACATCACAAACGCTATCATGCGACTCCACCATTTCTCTCCGGTTTAGAAAGAAGCCACCAGCATCTGTCTCCTCAAAAAGGGAAGCCCCTCAGCTCTCCTTCAAGCTACAGGTCCACTAGCCTGCTCAATTCGCTGAGCAAAGTAGTTGAATCTATCATTTTGGACTGACTTCTCGACCATGTGGAGCAAAACAACGTACTCTCCGACTTTCAACACTTCTGCTCGACATCTAGCAAGCCTTCGATCGAGTTTGGCACGAAGGTCTCATCAGCAAACTTATCGCCCTCAACACCCTATATTTCCTAAGCGTCCTTTCCGTTCTGACAGAACCCTCCGTGTCCGCGTTGACTCTGCTATTTCCTTAAGCAAACCCGTCACGGCTGGTGTAGACCAAAGCTGCCACCTCTTCTGTTCAACCTTTTCTGCACAGATATGCCATCCAATCCCTCGATCGTCACAGCTCTCTACGCCGATGACATCGCCCTCATAAACGCCACCCAAACCATTCTCCAGTGTTCCACAAAAATTAACAAGTTTCTGCCCCTGCTACTAAATTGGTACCGAAGACGGAAACTTGCCATTAACGAGGCCAAGTCGGAAGCAATTTTCTTCTCCTGCAGGACCCGAAAACCTTCCGCCATCACAGTTAACAACCACAGCATCAAATGGAGCAACTCCGTTAACTACCTCGGCGTTGTCTTCGACAGAATACTGACACGGCGAAAACACACCCGTGCCAATGCCCTAGCCGCCTTTATCTCCCTCTCAAAACAGCTCCATCTTCCATCAAACAAAAATCCGTGCGTTCAACGCAATTATCAGAAACATTTGCCCCTACGCCATTCCAATTTGGGACTGTGCCGATTCCCACCGCCTACAAATTCTTCAAGGTACTTTGTTCCGCACTAAACTACCCCTGGTTCATCAGAAACATCCAAATTTAGAATCTGGTTTACTTTTACTCCCTTGGGCTGCATTTATGTTCGCGCCTCATCTCCGGGGCTCAGTGTCAGGTCACCCAAACCCGCCCATCTCGACATTTGCCGACTTCGCCCCTAAACCAAACGCCCGTTTCAGAAGGCCCTGCCACCCTCTCTGAGCTGCTTTCCTTTGCTCATTTCTAGTTTCCCTTTTTTAGCGCGAGTGCACACCAAACTCATCCGAGGTGGGCCATTGAGTCCCATTTCTGCCCGATGCTTCCTGCCTACCTTCCTGACCCCAACTTTTTCTCAATTAAACCTTTGTGGTTGCGTGGAGTTGAAATTATTATCGGGAGAAACCGTTTATCGATATGGATCGGGATTATATATAATTTACATACTACGAATAAGATTGCTCAAATACGTTTACCGAAAAATCACACCGTGCAGAAGTAATTACAAAATATAAGGTAGTTAAACAGATTCAACCTGAAACCTCAACTATCAAATCCATAAAAATAAACCAGGAAATAATTCAATATCTACCAAATGCGATAAAGGTAATATAATTACAATTCTTGAAAAGCAAGGAAGATATGGAAAAAACGAGTACCTGGCACTTGTCTGGTATTGGCAGTATGCATCGCCGGTAGGTACTATTCTCACACTTACCCTAATACACGTTTTCAACAAGTCCCAGACCTGCCTTTTGCAGACTTATTACATATTTTTTTAAATACGGACAAACGCTGATAAGAACTCTATTAAAAGCATAATTGCTCTGGTATACATTAAGTATCCAATTTTTTTTCTTCATGGTTCGACAGTGATGATTCTTAAATAAGACGACGCTTCATTTTTCTTCAAACATTTTCTGTGACACTGCGTTACGACTTCTTTTACCATGAGAAGTTCTGGTTTTATTCAATTTGATTATAGATTTGTGATTTATTGACTTATACACTTGAATATAACAAAGAAATTGGAAGTGATCAGTATTCTATCGCAACTGCCAGACGATCGTATTGGATTTCATCAGCTCATCGCAGACAGTTTCGACAGAGTACAGAGCAACTCTACCTGCTACCTTAACACAACACATTTCATGAAATCCTACAAATGGCGCGGTAAACGCCATCTGTAGTACAATGCTATATTTAGCGGAATTCATTAATCTCAACAAGGTCCATTTAAATAGATGGATATCTACTTGCTGAACTTAATCCACGGCGTAGCTCACCACTCCTTATAGGCACGTTACCAAAATCCAACAAAGAAATTCGAAGTGTTCAGTATTCTGTCGAAACTGCCAGACGCGGATCGGGATTTCATTAGCGCGTCGGAGACAGTTTCGACAGAACACAGACCAACTAGATATCCATCTATTAAAATGGATATTGTTGACCACAATGAATTCCACTAAATGTAGCATTGTACTACAGATGGCGTTTGTTGCGCCATTTGTAGAATTTCATAGTTGAATGTGTTCATTGTGATTTTCGTGAATTTTCATTTCTTTAATTTTAGATTGGAGCTACTCTCACTATGCGTTCTGTATAGACATGTGCTGCATTTACGTGTATCCGTCCATCAACAACAACAACAGGGATTTCGATCCGCAAGTCCACCGTTTTCGAGAAAAACGTATTTGAAAAAACAGGTAATTGTTAACCCGACTCTGGGTGATCACGCACTAATATTCGACAGTCCAACGCCACACTCAATCGGCGAGTAATAAGCTCCGCACGTGTTATATTTCTTTTGAATTTTTATGCTCATGCATTGTTTGTTATTTGCTATACATATTAGATTACGTGTGATAGACGATATTTATGTTACAGCCAGTCTGTAGTAGTTGTTTGTTCTTTTAACGTTGTAAGCTTGCATGTATATAGTCAGTCGTTGTTATTGGCAGTAGGTCAGCGTATCACTGTCATAGGTCAGATGAAAACAGTACTTGTTACAATGACGTTTAGTACGACCAAAGATAGTAAGTCGAGGTTTTCCAGCTGAATGAATAGTAGATCACTTCTTGCTATCTCTGGTATTCTACAACGTCGGCCCGGATGATTTCTTTATTGTAGAAAAGATGAACTCATTGTGTTGGTCATTGACAAGCGAGGAGACGGCGATATTGAATTGTATTTCTAGGGTATTTATGAAAAATATTTACGTTGCTTGAAGCTAATCATTACAAAACCAGTTATTTACGTCCATGTGAAACTATGACCTGGTTGCGCTGTTTGTCTATTTTTGCATACATTATTTATATGATGCACTCTTGCGAACCGACGCCATATTTATCATTAGTTTTGGGTAAAGGGTTGGCCAATAATTTTATGACAAAGGAATTTTCTTACTTTACCTGATTTGTTCTAGCGACTACGAAGTTTATCCCTTATGGTGGACGTCTTCTTATACACTTAAGTTTATTGTTTGTTACATTCATGCAAATTGAATGATTTTAAATTTTAATCGAAAGGAGTATAAATATGTACTTGAGAAATATATAAGGAATTATTGAGAGACTATCTTCGGTGGTTGCAGTATTTGATCACTGACCCGTATATGTTTTCGGTTTTGTATGTTGTTGAAGAAAACGTCACTGTTTTGTTTGTTATTTAGTTCATATAATATGATATGTATCAGTGTCATTCTATTATTGTGTTAGCTTGCAAATTATATAACAAAATTAAAGCATACGTGAGCATACTCCCTTCCTCAAACGACTTAACTTGAATTTACAAAGTAAAATCAGTATTATGTGTAGATGCTTGCAAACTGCCCTTGTGTATTACACAAATTTGAAAGCACACAAAAAAATAAACTACTTAATTTAAACAATTTACTTTATTAATCTTGGAATAAATAGACAAACGTACTGTCATAATTTTTTATCATTAATTAATTAGTATTCAATAAACATAAAATTGTAAATTGTATGCCAAAGGAAAATAAAATGATTGGTAATGAGGAGTTTAATATTTAAATTTAAATTAGCAAATGAAGAAAAGAAAAGAATTATGCGTCAGTCAAAACTAATTAAAAATTTGTGAATTATATAGGTTCCCGAAAATACGTCTTTCCACGACGTTAATCAGACATGCAGTTTTTCTTGGGACTCCTGAAACCCACTTCTCTTCAACGCCTTCACATCACTGATATCGAAAAATGATTGATCGCGTTGAGCTAATGGCTTGGGAACCAATACGTACATACACTGAGAAGGATAAAATTTAAATTTGGAGATTATGCAATAATTCACAAACATTATTAAGTCAGCTTTCTTAAAAGTGAAAATTTGATAAGGAAAAATACTACAGCTTCGGAATTTGGAAGGTTCCTATGTTATTAAAGTAAGTAGTCATTAATAGCATAATTATTGGATCTATTGTTACAATTACAAAAAGGCACGTATACGAGGAAAAGTGTTTTATCCACGTTCAGGTCTCAGCATTCAAGAAGATGGAAACTGGAAAAACATACGTGATAGGCACGTTACCAAAATCGTATAAAGAAATTCGAAGTGGTCAGTATTCTGTACGTAAACTGCCAGAAGTTGATTGTGATTTCGATCTTATTAGAACTCATCAGCGCGTTGGAGAAAGTTTCGACAGAACCCCGACCAACTCTACCTGCTGCCTTAACACAGCGCGTTTTATGAAATTCCACAAATGGCGTGGTAAACGCAATCTGTAGTACAATACTACATTTAGTGAAATTAAATACGCTCATCAATATCCATTTAAATAGATGGATATCAACTTTGCTGAACTGAATCCACGGCGTAGCTCACCACTATGTGATAGAGAAACAGATATACCTACATATTTATACTAACTGCTTATTATTGTACCCTTTTATGGTAATTCCAACTGCGTTATTTACATACGCATATCATTAATTACTGTGCAATTTCTCCCACTTCGTAATGAGAAACAGGTGATACATTTATCGGTCAAAAAGCCCACACGCGCGAAAGCATAACCGGTCAATGAGAGCATCCTCCTCATTTTATAGCAAAATCATTTAAAGTTGCGGTAATCAACCCACTACGAGTTAACCAGTTTAAAAATGCTAACATTGTAACAAAACGCGTGCCTTATCAGTAGTAGATGGCTGGCAAACCCACGCCATCCGTTCCTTTTTAATTAATCAGCAGTTATGCAAGTTTTCTTTAAACAATCAATAACTTCGATCGTGGAGTTACAAAAAGTCTTTCAAACGACTAGGTCGGTCTCTAATCGTGTTAATAGTTAACGCACATGGTGTATCGCTATTTTCCGTAAGGCGTAACTCCTATTCCTTTAAGCAACAAAAACCCTCCAAAGTTAAGAACAAATTCAACATATAATTAATTAATCAATAATAAATAAATTGAGTGTCCAAAAGTGTTTTTTTTAAGCTTAAGGAATAGTACCGGCCTTTAACTTACGTCTCTAATAAGTCTCCAAGAAGTCGCATGGATTAATTTACTGTCGCATGAGCGTTTGATATCCCATCGACCGCGCATGGGACTACCAACCGGTCAATGATACCCTCGTCCTCATTGTGTATCAGATGCGATTACTGTAAGCAGTCTACTGCGTCTCCAGATGTAACATGCATTAATTCACATTTGCTTGATGGTAAAGTTTACTAACCCAATCCTCGGCAATTGACCACGCCTGTGTGATCTTGTTAGCAGTCCGCCCCCCCTCTTCAGTTGTGTTACAGAATCGGCGAATATACACTACTAATGGACGTTTAGAATATAGAAGTGCTTAGCTTGCTTAATGATTTGATCTGTTTATGGAGTACGAATTGTCCTCCACACAGAGCATTAACATTGGGGGCCTCTCCTTTATTCAGAGTATTGATAATATGACACTGGAAGAGAATGAAACAATCGGCAGGTCAATATGGGTTTTTGTTTCAAGTTGGAAATCGCACATGTACGAAAGAGATTTCGCTGTGGTCCTACTTCACTCTTTTAGTAGCAGAAATTGAATCTTCGGCTGCCATTTCGAAACCCGTTCTAGTCAAATGTTTGATTAAATTTCTGTGACTCTTTATGTTGGCCAGATGCGATAAAAGTTCCGGTTTATTTCCGAATAGCGTCACCTTCTTCTGTTGTAGTTTAGTATTTCGTGCCGGGTTGGTATACTTTTTAAGTGCATCACGGGCCCCTTCTTCGTGGTAGGTAATCTGTAATGCTTTTAAAATGCTGAGTATAGCAGAAATAATTCATTTCAACATTACTATGGCTAACATGATCTGGAATAAAAACAAAAAAGCAATACCTATTGCAACGTGATTTTAATGAAAAAGGTGATGTATCTACACAAAACTGATTTTTTAAAATAAGCGTATCGATTAACACACCATAGGTACATATATGAAAAGTAATTCCCCCCCCTTTTTTTTTAATATTGGCTAATACCTATCTAAAATAGATGCCGCTATTTATTATAACACAGTTTCGAAGAAGATTATGATAAAAGTGCACATTATTACTATTGTTAGTTTAATGGTTGCGAAATGCTGTTTAGTTTGATGTACAATTTTACAGTCCATTTCAATTTATTTGAATTGTGACCTTGAAGAAATCTACGCGAAGATAGAAAGAATACATACTACACGTGAGCTAGACAAAAATAGTTGGAACAAGCTTGAACAAGCAGAACTCTCGATGGGCGGTCTTAGGAGATCGGCTAGAACTGTACAGTACCAAAACGAAATGAATTATATATATAGGGTGTCTCACCTAAGACTCCTCCTTCCACAGCAGCATTATTATCAGTTTTAAGTAAAAACGTTTTGTACAAAAGTTGTTTTTATTCGATATTACAATTACTGATTTTCTCGTTCACGCATTACTTACATCAATTGTCATATGTCGACACTTCCTCTTGTGTCAGATGGTATTCAATTATTTGTTTTGTCGTGGAATATTCTCCAGAAACATTTTTTAAGCCGTTTTTGTCGACTGAACTTATAATTCACAATCTGCATCTTTCTGTGCAGGCCTTCGGGATACCGCAAAAGTGTCGACAGTATCCATCGCCTGCGGAATTCGTTCACAATAACAATTTTGGATTAATCTACAAAAAAGACAAATCAAACTCAAAGGCAACGGTACGTACAGTTGAAATACAAACTACTACACGGGGTGGGAAGAAAAGGAGACCGAAACGGAAATGGAAAATGATGAATTTATAATGCTGATAGAAGTAAGAGGCGATCTAAAGGAAGTAAGAAAGGAAAACTAAGAACTAATAAATAAAACTAACTGAAAATACTAAGAATGGCGCTGTAGACGCCATCTGTAGCACGATGCTACATTTTAGGATTACGTATGCTCCAACAAGGTCCACTTGTGTGGATATCTACTTGCTGAAAACGAATCCTGGCGTAGCCAACCTCAACGTTAGCTTAATTGATTAAAATAATTCGAAGTGGTCTGTAATCCTAAAATTTAGCACCGTGCTACAGATGGCGTTTACTGCACCATTTGTAGTATTTTCTAAAACGCACTGTAAAGTTGGTCTGTGTTCTGTCGGAGCTGCCTGCGACGCGCTGATGAGATCCAAAAAGATCGAAATCGCGATCCGCGTCTGGCAGTTTCGACAGAATATAGACCACTTCGAATTATTTTATTTAAAACTAAATGAATTCAAACAGAAGACATAATGGTGGAAAATAGAAAAACCTTGTCGATAAACAGAAAGGAAATGTTAGAAGAAAGGGACAACATAATTAAGACTACATTAGATAAATTAAAGGAAGAAGTGAAGCAAATTATACGATGTCACGTTTTTAAAAATCTTCACTTTTGTTCACCAATACATGAACACTTTGCCACTTCTTTGCTCCTTCTTCTTCCCTTTGTATCGCCTCGAATTCGTTCTCGTACTCCCCCACTCGATCTCGCGACAACAGTTTATGGAGACTGGCCTTGTTCTAGAATGATCCAATATATGCCGTTTAGATGTATGTTGGGCTGCCTATATACATGTGACAATAGGTGATTTCATCACACAAAAGTCCATGCGAACTTGATTCCCGAAAAAGAGTTTTTCAGTCCCACTTGCCATTTAAATCTTTAAAAATGTCAATTGATGTAGCTAATGCACCAAACACTTTTCAAAGAATGATGAATAAAATCCTCACTCCTCCTACACCATGTCTCTTATATTTTGATGGTATTGTAATTTCTGAAAACTCCGCAGTAGGTCACTTTACAAATTACGGAATGTTTTAAAACGACTTTAAGAACAAAATTTCGAAATTCAGTCCGATAGATTGCAATTTCATCGAAAAGATGCAGTTATCTTAGAACACATAATTATAACAAATGATATTAGGCTAATACAAAAAGATAGACGCTGTAAAAGTTAGGAATAATAGAAAATATGGTGTATTTTGTATTTTCTGTAATTAAATGTTGACAATACTGATATTGACATGTGAAAACCTTTTGAATTGTCAAATGTGTTGTGCAGCGTACCATTTATAATATTTGAGGGTAAAAACAGTCAAATTGTTAAATATACATAATTCCGATGTCGATGTCTGATAAAATGGTAATGGTGCCTGTTTCGTCGAATAGTAGTTTGCGTGCGTAATTAAAAATTGATGCAAAATATAATTTTTTTGAGTGGTATGTACATTTTAGTAATTTATACTTTTCTCCATGAGTGTTTCCCAGCATTCTATCGGTTCTATAGGCATATATTTAATAGCTAATGACGGAGCAATGAGGTAATTCACTTTGTATACAACTTTTATTAACTTTGAGCTCAAAATTATAATAAAATACAAATATGTTGTGAGTTACGAAACTATTAGTAAAAGGTCTTCCAAATCTTCACTTAAGATTAATGAGGACTTCACACTTCTGTAATTCCATAACCATTGGAAACCATCAAGTGCCAACCACCTTAGGCACTCACTCAGGGCAAACTTATTTTCTTCATACCCATCATCTGCCTCATTCTTCTTTGACTTCTTTTCACCAGCTCATACGTGTAGAGCTAAATCAGAAACGGGTATCGCATGTAATAGAATTTCTCCCCTATGGAAGGGATTGTCCTTAGTATCAGTCTGTACGTATGTCTAACAAGTTTGATAAATCGCTGACCAAGAATTTAATGCTCATTGTAAAAGTAAACATACATCTGAATTTGAATAACAAAGCATTATAAAAATTCTTTCAGATTTTTTTCCCGACCCTTTTTACAATGCCTACGTTTTCCAGGAAAATCCACACAACTTGGCTCAGCGTTTTCACCGGAATTATTTTGGTGAGTACTGTCTAAATACCAATAAAATGTTTCTATATGCATAGAATTATCATTACTTTTGGTTGATCGTAAGGTATACTTCATTTACTTTCTCTAGCGATGTGCCCCTTCCAATGTCTTAAATGCGCGCTGGCAAAATCGTAGATACGGTGAAAAAAGCTCGTTATACTATTTGTCTCTTGTTCATTAAACATACTTTTTCATAAAGTACCTGCCAAAAGTTTTTTCAATCATGGATAGTAGTGCGAGTCGGAAACAAGCGTTAAAGCCTTTAATATGTCTTCAAATATAAGTAAACATCTCGTTGGTATTGTTAGTAGTAATTGGTACCAATAACAGCACATTTACTAATTTTTCAACGTATTGGCATCTTTTAAATACTTACTGTTGGCTCGCGCCGAGGCGAATTTTATAAAAGATATAACTGAGTGGACTAATTTCAAAATTCAAAACAAGAAAAAACCAATAAATTTTTTAAACTCTTGCCTAAAGTTGATTATAATGATTCATTTTAATTGCGAATTTATCAATCCATTGATTTTATTTTGATACATATTAGTTTTATTTTGGACAATCCACAATAACCATTTTTTATCCTTTACTTTTTATGAGAAATAATGGCTTATTTACGAAGCGATTTCAAGCAATAAAGCACTAATTCTTATCTAATTAAGTACTTTTAAATACATTTTGCATTTAATATAGATCAATATGGCCCTTTAGAGCATGCAGTTTAAATTAATATTTTCGAAGATACTACAGATCTAAAATGCATGAACATGGCGGTTGCGGCGTTATCGGCCGGGGGGCCGGTTTGTATTGTCTATTTTTAGTATCAGTATTGCACCCGTGCGAAGCTAGGGCGGGTCGCTAGTTATCAATAAATGATATTTAATAAGTTTGGTTGCATTACTTCTTGAACGCATCTTTTATATATACCTTCATAATCATAGTAACAACATAGTAAAAAATAAAGTCGCTTTCCCGGGGACGTACAGTTGAAATACAAACTTATTGTGTTAGCTTGCAAATTATATAACAAAATTAAAGCATACGTGAGCATACTCCCTTCCTCAAACGACTTAACTTGAATTTACAAAGTAAAATCAGTATTATGTGTAGATGCTTGCAAACTGCCCTTGTGTATTACACAAATTTGAAAGCACACAAAAAAATAAACTACTTAATTTAAACAATTTACTTTATTAATCTTGGAATAAATAGACAAACGTACTGTCATAATTTTTTATCATTAATTAATTAGTATTCAATAAACATAAAATTGTAAATTGTATGCCAAAGGAAAATAAAATGATTGGTAATGAGGAGTTTAATATTTAAATTTAAATTAGCAAATGAAGAAAAGAAAAGAATTATGCGTCAGTCAAAACTAATTAAAAATTTGTGAATTATATAGGTTCCCGAAAATACGTCTTTCCACGACGTTAATCAGACATGCAGTTTTTCTTGGGACTCCTGAAACCCACTTCTCTTCAACGCCTTCACATCACTGATATCGAAAAATGATTGATCGCGTTGAGCTAATGGCTTGGGAACCAATACGTACATACACTGAGAAGGATAAAATTTAAATTTGGAGATTATGCAATAATTCACAAACATTATTAAGTCAGCTTTCTTAAAAGTGAAAATTTGATAAGGAAAAATACTACAGCTTCGGAATTTGGAAGGTTCCTATGTTATTAAAGTAAGTAGTCATTAATAGCATAATTATTGGATCTATTGTTACAATTACAAAAAGGCACGTATACGAGGAAAAGTGTTTTATCCACGTTCAGGTCTCAGCATTCAAGAAGATGGAAACTGGAAAAACATACGTGATAGGCACGTTACCAAAATCGTATAAAGAAATTCGAAGTGGTCAGTATTCTGTACGTAAACTGCCAGAAGT
Organism: Agrilus planipennis; assembly: GCF_000699045.2. Taxonomy (NCBI): domain Eukaryota; kingdom Metazoa; phylum Arthropoda; class Insecta; order Coleoptera; family Buprestidae; genus Agrilus; species Agrilus planipennis. The sequence continues at coordinate 327,507 of NW_020442443.1, forward strand.
TGATTGTGATTTCGATCTTATTAGAACTCATCAGCGCGTTGGAGAAAGTTTCGACAGAACCCCGACCAACTCTACCTGCTGCCTTAACACAGCGCGTTTTATGAAATTCCACAAATGGCGTGGTAAACGCAATCTGTAGTACAATACTACATTTAGTGAAATTAAATACGCTCATCAATATCCATTTAAATAGATGGATATCAACTTTGCTGAACTGAATCCACGGCGTAGCTCACCACTATGTGATAGAGAAACAGATATACCTACATATTTATACTAACTGCTTATTATTGTACCCTTTTATGGTAATTCCAACTGCGTTATTTACATACGCATATCATTAATTACTGTGCAANTACTTTTTCATACAGTACCTGCCAAAAGTTTTGTTCAATCATGAATAGTAGTGCGAGTCGAAAACAAGCGTTAAAGCCTTTAATATGTCTTCAAATATAAATAAACATCCCATTAATATTTTTAGTAGTAATTGGTACCAATAACAGCACATTTGAACAATTCAATTTTAGTGGATAAAATGGTCAATTTTTCCGTGCAGTACTGTACGGATTATACGCTCCTCACCGGTTAAGAGTTTGGCCAAGAGTTGTCTCCTTTCTTTTCTGGCCCATTGCTATTCTTTTCTACTTTGCGCCGGTCAAACTAAAGGTCACATCGCTAGAGAAGCTAAACAATGTATACGTCCTTTCATGAAAATCTCAATCTACCAAACAGTTTGAGATTGTCAGGTCTCTCTTCAATAAAAAATATTATGCCGAAACCCTTTAACGGTAACACGTTTCAATATTTTCATTCAAAATAACGAAATCGGTGTGTCTACATTCCGGTGAACGCGAAGTTATTGTGACGGTTCTTGTTTTATACTTATAGATAAAACGTTACTTTAGGTACCAATGGCCTTTTCCAAAAAATCTGATAATCAAATCACTATATTGGAGTTTAACAGTTGTAATATGTAAAATATTATTTGCGTGGGTGATTGCGTTTTATTATTACATATGTTTTATGAATATTTACACTCGAAAAGAGTCGATTTACGCCTTGCAATTTGTATCCAACTTGTACACCTTCATACATATGTATAATAACTCATTGAATATACTATAAATGCAAACTAATTCGAGTTCTAACCCATTCTTTTTGAAGTGAAACTTCTTTACGCATGATAGGGTAAGTTCGTTTCATGCGAGTTGCTATGTAACGAAATCATGCAACGGATGTCTCGTAGTGGGGATCGCTTGAGCCGTGAGCGCGCTTCAATAGAACGTTCGTTACAGGCAACTCCGGCATGTAAAGTGTAAAAATTAAATTCATAGTGTACAAATAATACCATTAAGCCAATTTCTTAACCCCTATTCCGGTATGTTTCACTTCAACAGCGTGTTATATAATTACACGTTGTATTTTTTTTATTGTTCACACTGAAAAATAAAAGATATACATGAATAATAGGAATATATATATATATATACAGATAGATTTTCATCGCATAAAAATTCGTGAGCCATTTCTTTAAAAAACACTTTCTTGGCGGGACACTCATAGAGTCACTTAAGCTGTTAGATTTTAGTATGTACTTCCAGCAGTGTTGTCAGTTGCCTGTATCTATAAAAAAGTACTGTGACTGACTAGCTAACTGACTGACAGACAGTCGGAGATCGCACAATGTAAATCGGTGAGTCTAAATTTAGAGGAAGTTATTCTTAGATTACTTTAATTAGAGTGCACTAATGACCAATGAGCGATTTACTGAAATTTGATCCCCAAGGGAATGAAGAAGTGATAGTATTGTTATGGGGGAACATTACTTTTTATAATATGCACGGAGGGGGGGGGGGCGAGTTGAATTGAGGATCCAGATGACGTTGTAGAACACCTTACATGTGTTTGTATAAGCGAGATGAACACGTGGAGGCGGAGTAGGTGTTGAGGCGAAAATTGAAAGTTTGAAAGTATTATTTCTGAGAGAGGGGGGGAACATGGATAGTGATAACCTTGTACAACATTGAAAAGGTGTCTTTAAGTGGAAAGGCACAGACATGAGGGGAAAAAGTGCAAAAATCTGAAAAACGTTACTTAGATCCACATTATTTCGAGATCAATTCCACTTGCCTATTTAAACATGCTTTTTTCCTTTTATCCTGCAAAATGATTAAATATTGCAGTGTGGAAACACTCGATATAACATTAAACAATTTGAATGTGTAGTTAGAGTTCTTCATTTGTGCCGACTTAGTAAGATCGCGATACAGTGTGACTAACTAGGTCATAGACATTTACACACACAGATGTAAACTGCTGAAATAACTATTGCCATTAAACTAATTTAAATAATTTTTGTATAAATAGCGTGTAAATAATTGAATAAATCAGTCCAGGCTCAATTTTATTTGGATACTGCAATAGTGTCAATCATCGGATGCTGTAATATTGTTCAAATCATCTTTGATGCAGAAATGTGTCCAACGCTATTATAAAATCGGTTCTTCTCAGAACCGCAACTTTTGTTGGTCACATCTCAATACAACTGCAGCAGTATTATTAAAATTGCTAACAATGGACAAGAGGAGGTGAGTAGAGGTGAAGATAAGGGTCAGTGTTAGAATAGAGGTGCGAGTTGAGGTAAGGCAGTAGAGAAGAGGGCAGGGACATGATGTGGACGAGACTGAGTGCTAAAGAGAGGTAAAAGCATGTTAGAATTATGAGGACTTTTTCTGTGAAACTACAGATAAAAATCGCCCTAAAGAATTTTTATTATGTTAGGTTATGTAAGGCTACGTAAAGGTTATCTTAAGTTATAATACATCCTTTTCTAAATTTTAGATTTCTATATTCCACCCTCTGTGCCTTTAACCCACCGTTACCGTTTAGAAACACTTGTAGTATTGTCCCGCCTAATTTGGGAACGGTGTCTTGACCATTTATGTTATATCGATAATTGGTTAATTATTTATTTTAATTGCCTTATTTTAATACAAATTGATTATTTTGGCGTGACTGGGGGTCAGGTACTAAAATNATGTTTACCAAGAAAAATTAAAATTATCAGAATGGGTTTAGTTGAAATATTTAAAACAAGCCAATAAAAAAAATAACATGTAAGTGAAAAAATTTATAAAATAAGTGAATCGATCTACAATTGAGAGAAATCGGCGCCTCCACCATACATGTCACGCCTAATTTGGGAACGTAGTCTTGACCATCTGTGTTATGTCGGTAATTGGTTAGTTATTTATTTTACTTGCCTGATTTTAATGCAAATTGATTATTTTGGCGTGACTGGGGGTCAGGTACTAAAATGACAAGATAGGCAAGTTTTAAAACAATAACAACTTTATTATGTAAATATAAAGGAAATTGACATTTACAAAAAAAAAGGATCTTTCCCCCAATGCAGATCAACACAAAAAACAAGTCGGCTTTACTTACATTGGCAGGAGCGTCGCAACCATTATCGCCTAGGAGTAAGTGTTACCAACACACAGAATTTGCCACCTAGTACTCCTTTTAAGGGTAGACTTTATCCCTTCGCGTTCCGGAATCGACTGATTGCGAATCAACCATCGATCCCCGTCCATTATAATTATAAAATATTTAATTAATTTTGAAATATGTTTTAAGGTCTAAAATGGTTTTTTGAATTTCATTAAAATTTCACTGCGTGACAGTATTGTACAAAGTCGTCCCTATCCGACCGATGCGAAGCCACATTATACATAATTACCATATCCATCTTTCAATTATGGTCAATAGTTATGAATTCTGATTTAAGAGTAATTTACAGGAAAACGTCTTGACGGACAAATTAATCGTAAAATTCGCGTTCCGTTATCATGTGATTTCCAAGCAAAAGAGAAAGTTCGCTCTAAAAGTCCTTAGCAGCAAATTTTAACTATTTGAAATTATTTTATTCTAGCAGTTTCACGCTATTACATAATTTTATTATATTTTTCCTGATTTACCCACTAGTTACAAACGGTGATCTAATCTTAATGCGAATGATACCAAGAATCAATCAAAGCTGCAAAGATTACCTTTTTTTTTTGGCAACTTAGATTTCCAGCAGCTACGTTTGGTGTTTTCAATACTCCTAAGATATTTGCATAATTTGCGAGGTCTGTGATCTTTTTATTTTCGTATTGGAAGAATTAAAGAGACCTGACGTTAGAATTTAATTTTATTTAAATATTATTGCATTATAATTCTTATAAAACTTCCTTGAATTATAAATCGTTTAAAATTTTTATTGAAATATGCCCATTTTTTTCAGTTCTTTGCGACACTTGTCTTCTATATAACGGTCCATCTGGTGGTGACTGTTGTCATATTTGTTAAATATAGAAAAGTTCCTGGTGAAACCGGGACACTCTTTAGTGAAATGAAACAAGGGCTGAGCCATAGCTTTTTTCTATATCGTACAATCGGCTACGACTTGGTCGATGAAGTTCAAAAACAGGTATTTATTCACCAGACCTAGTTTAAGAATGTATAATGTAACAAAAAGCTGACACTGACTTACAGTCCATATGACTGTTTTTGTGTAACGTCGCCTGAAAACTATTGGGCTCTATATGTCAGTCTTAAATGCTGAATTTTTGGAGAACTTTTTTTAATTCCCAATAATATTCCTAATGTGGTTGGAAACTGTCACCATGATTGACGCTTTTACTTGGTATGCAAGCCCTTGAAAATGTAAAATCTTGAATAATTCGACTGTTTATTTTCTGACATATGTTCGTCCAAACATTTCGGTTTTCGTCTACCTTCAATATGGGGACAATGGCGTCGGGTTTGTGGGATCGGCCTTTAAGATATACAAAATTTCACAAAACTCATAAGTTCCATTCGAGATATAGTAATAAAATCAGGAGAAAGCAATTAGAGTATCGGAGAATCCAATTGTTACTAATTAAAGTAAAATTGGCTAGAAGGGCAGTATGCTAGGCAACGTGGCAACGTTGAATGAGTGACTTCGTGAAACTTGCTTTTGCTGCGAGAATGAGGCGGGCGGTGAATTCGCAGTTGACTCGATTAACCTTCTCACGCACTGTTGCCAGTTCTTTTGTGCTATGCTAACGAAAAGAAAGCGCTAAGTTTAAACGAGCAATATTTTTTTGACTCGAGTGGTCGGTGAGCAACTATCTTAGAAGAATTGGATATTACCGTTCACAGTTTAAGGAGTAACAGTCGCAATTTAATTTTGAAAATTTGAGTTAATTAATACAGTTATTTATTTAGAAATATAAAATTAATTTAATGTAATATTAGAAGCGAATTTANAATTAACCTATAAATAATAAATTATTTTATAATATACCTGGTAAGAATATTAGCCTACCTTATTATATAATTGGGGTTGGGGAACGTAGAAAATGTCAGGGAATCTTCACAGGGCTAGTGAAAAAACAAACCACCTCTTTCTCTGGATTATTATTGATTCGCTAATTGTCCTAGCCCAGTAGGTAAGTAAGCGTTAACTTAAAATTTGAAACAAATAATTAAGAATTAGATGTACCAACTTACTATGCAATAATTCGTAATAATTTGACATAAGATTTAAACGCAAAATATTTTCAATAGACCCCCCTATGTTGTTATTTTAAATATAGCAGCCTGTATTTTATTATATCATTGAAATTTTCTGTTAATTTAAAGGAAAGTTTTATAAAATGAACCTGAAAACTGCACTGTTTAGGGGCATTACACGTGAAGGGACAACGAAACAAATGTCACGGTCTGGTTTTCTTTTTTTTCATAATTGGCATCTCTGGGAATAGAACAAAAGTAGATTATTATTTTTATTTTTTCAGCCTAGTCACCATTATATGCCACATCAAAGAATTGTCAAAATCTGAGGAATATATTCTTCCAAAGCTGTTAATGCAATTAATGAAATCGATTAAATAATAGGTAAGAAGTGTATATTTGAGAATATTAATTGTTTTTACTTTACTTTAACTCGTATAGTAACCGGAAGTTAACTTTAAAAATCTGATTTCTTCAAACTTCGCACATTTCAGATTTTTTATTTTTACCTGAAAATTATGCTTACGGTATAGAAATATTATGTAAAAAAATATAGAATGGGATCTCTACTCGTTTAGAAGATAGATGAACTAAAGCATGGCACGCTGGACTGGACTGCTCCTTAGTGTAGACGTGTGGTAGTCTTACTCGCTATTTACGGTTTATTATTAGAACTAATGGAAAATGATATATATATAATGGGTCTCGCAAAATTTTAAAAACAAATTTAATTTTTTATTTATTTTATTATCTATAAATATTTTGGCACTGAAAAGTGGTCATGTGATTGTCTGGCGAGAATTTCAAAAGACTAACGATCCATACAAGCCTTGAGTTGCCAGCAAATTAAGCTATACCTACCACTGTACGATAATATGACTAGGCACAGTTTAACGGAAACTGCAAATCTAATTATGATTCCAAATAGGAGATACATTAAGGGTTCCACGCTTACGTACAGCCCATTTCAATTTGTTTGAATTGTGACCTTGAAGAAATCTGCGCGAAGATATAAAGAATACACACTAGGCGTGAGCAAGACGGAAATAGTTGGAACAAGCTTGAACGAGCAGAGCTCTCGATGGGCGGTCTTGAAAGATCAGCTAGAACTGTACAGTACTAGACGAAAATGTTTAGCAATTTCTTAAAACAAAAATGTAAATAAATTAACAATAGAAAACAAATCAAAAGTTTTATAGGTGTGTAGAGCGTTAAGTTAATTCACTTGTTATTATTATTGGCTAAATATGCTTTTAAATAAAGCATATTCTTAAATTTTAACGAGGCAATTTAAATAATTTTGCAAATGGTACTGTATACTTTTGTCTAGCTCGCGGTGAAGAAATGAGCTACGCAGACAAATATGATTGAATTTGGAATTATACTACGGCGCATCCTAATAAAGGGAAGGAGCATATCTCCAACTTCTTGAAACGAACAGTACCAACGTCTGAGGGCATAATTGTAAAACGAACATGTTACACCACGAGCGGTAAAGTTGAAATTACAAAATGTATTATACCATTTTTTTGAAGTGAAACTCCTTTACGCACGGTAGGGTAAGTTCGTTTCATGCGAGTTGCTATGTACGGAAAACCTGCAACGGATGTCCCCCCTCTACTTAGGCACGTAGTCGAGTTCGTAGTGGGGATCGCTTGATCTGTGAGCGCGCTTCGATGCAACGTTCAGGCAACTCCGGCATGTATAGTGTAGCCCAACAAAATTTGTATGTGTTTGTGTATGTGTGCCTACATTATACAGTCAAAATCGTATGTATTACGCGATGTATTACTGCACGACACGTATATTCAATGTAACCAAATTTACGGTTTCACACATGTGAGTTGTGTCAACTTATCGTTGTCCATCGTTGCCAATACTCATTTCCGCCGAGTATGATATGCTATTAGTGGTAACCGCAACTTAGTCATTAACATGTCTTTCTCAAAGAAAAAGCCTTCAATTACGAAATAGTCGATTTAATAGAATTACTATATTTCACTCCATTAGATACATACACTAAACCAGACATCACTGCGAGGATAGGCAGGCTCGCATTTCAACTTGGAAACTTGTCAAGACAATATTTAGTCGCATAATGTGACGTTCCGTTACGATACGACAAATCGCGTGCAGTAAATCGTGTCGGTACTGGGATGTGACATGAGGGCGCGGCCTAATGAAGATGGCTGTCCATACATTGCATCAGTATTATAGAAAGCATTGCATATTGTGATTTTTAATTTTTCTAATGATAAATTTAAAAACAATTTTTGATTGGGCTAATGCAAATGTAAGCTCAAGAAGTGTTGTGGAAGCCGAAAAACTTTTGAAAGCTGGCCACATAATAAAATGTGGAAAAAATGATGATAAAACAAGTGATACCGCTTGATACTTCCACTTCAACATCTCGCATTGATGGCGTTAAAGGTACTACTTCTGCTTGAACATGCCATAAATTTTCACCGTTTGATGAGTTATGATATAATTCTTCTGATACTAAATCTTTTTCCTGCTTCTCCATTAATTCTTCAATTTTTTTACGTCGATTAATTTTTCGAGTTTCGTGTCTATTATCTATTTTGACATTAGGTAAGTTATTAGACGGGACAGCATTCCTTTTCAGTTTTCTGCGTTTTACTGCAACATCTTTAAAAATTAACGCATAAATTTTAGCATCATATTGGAGTTATAAAGTGAGGTTAAGTATAGAAATACAACGTTTATGATTACTACTTACCCGGAANTTTTCGATTATTACTTACCGGAAAAATGTAGTCATCTTTATTAAAATGAAGTGAGCAAACTCTTGTACATGAACTGACATTTTTAATTTTTAAAGCTCTTTTCCAAGCTTTAATTTGATCGATTTTGTCAAGTAAATACATTTGTGATAGTTACGACCCGTTGCACTGTAGGAAAACTATGAAATATAATATCTAAGTCCTTATCTAATCGACTTGTACAACCTTTTACAGCACAAACGGTTCTGCACTTTGATTTTGCACGAAATGGAATTTGGCTAGTTCCATATTATATAAAATATTAATAATCACAATTTGCAAAATAACACAGTACAGAATAGCTGTTTATTACAATGCAATGCTTGGGCAGTTAAAATTTTTGCCACCAGGTGCCGTATCGTTTTGTGTCAAATCCCACTCTATGAATGTGGCCTAAGGAACCACCTAGTACAGCGCATAATGCGTCACCTTCATACTTTAGTTTATCTATCTTTTAAACGAGTCGAGATTCCGCTCTAAAATTGTCTACATAATATTTCTATACCACAAGCTATATTTTCAGGTAAAAATAAAAAATTAAAAAAAAAGGCGAAGTTTGAAGAAACCAGATTTTTAATGTTAACTTCCGGTTTACTATATGAAAAAAAAAAAAATTCATATTTTAAAAAATTTCCAAGGAATACAATTAATATTCTCAAATATACACCGTTTATTTATTATTCAATCGATTTTATTTATTGCATTAATAGTTTTCGAAAAATCCGTTCCTCGAATTTTGACAATTCTTTGAACACGCATATATTGGTGACTAAGGCGACAAAAATAAAAATAATTATACACGTTTATTCAAGTCCTATAGAAGTACAATTAACCTAATTATGAAAAAAAATCAGAATCAGACATTTCTTTCGTTGTCCGCTTCATGTTAAATACCCCTCTTTTCTAAGTTTATTAACGGACAGATCAACTCCCCTAAGATTCTAGAGTAATTCAATAATTATTTGCTCCAAATCCTACCTTAGATCGCACAGGTTATTACACTCTGTGAGTACATCTAAAAACTATGTATACCATGGTCTGGAAAACAGAGTAGTTAACCTGATTAATGAGTACCTACTGTCATGACCTAAATTTTTTCGGAGACTCAATTTCGGTCTTTTCATTAAGGGTGACAAATATAGTTCTTCATTGCTATTTTATTTTTATCTATTGTATACGCTACTATAAGGGTGTCCTGGTTTGTACCAGTAATCTGGTATACTTCGTTTACTTTCTGTAGCGATTTGACCTTCAGTTTGACCGGCGCAAAGTAGAAAAGAACAACACTAGGCCAGAAAAGGAAGGAGACAACTTTCGGCCAAACTCTTAACCGGTGAGGAGCGTATAATCCGTACAGTACTGCACAGAAAAATTGACCATTTTATCCACTACAATTGCATTGTACCATTTACTATTGAAAATATTAACGATATTTATTTATATCTGAAGATATATTAAAGGCTTTAACGCTTGTTTTCGGCTCGCACTACTATGATGATTGAACAAAACTTTTGGCAGGTACTGTATGAAAAAGTATGTTTAATGAACAAGAGTCGAGAGTATAATAAGCTTTTTTCTCCCTACCTACGATTTTGCCAGCGCGCATCCAAGACATTGGAAGGGGCACATCGCTAGAGAAAGTAAATGAACTATACAAATCAAACAAATTTATTGTCATTTTTTTTCTTGTTATGCACAGTTGATTGACGTGCATAGTTGAATAAATAAATAAATAAATAGAGAAACTTCGTTATCCATATTCTTATATGTAAAAATTAACAAAAATGAAGTCTCCAGATATCTTTCAAAACTTATTTCTACGATTTAATCAAAATTTGATAAAGTGTATGGTAGACTCAACGACCAAATTGCTGTGCGGCCAATTATTGCCACCTGAGTACCCATCGACATACTAATGGAGGTGCCTTGGCCGTATGTCGTTGTAATAATTTCTTGGTTCGAAAAGAGTAAGGCGTATGGTTTCAGACTAGCGCTATCTCTTTCATTATACGCGATTGACTTTCGGTTTCCACTAGAAGAAAATTTCTCTGAAGTACGGACGCAGGGCGACACTATCGTGAGGAGGTAGATATTGTCCGACACTTCGTTTCATCTCTTTCTTTTGGCGTACCACAATTCTGACCGCTACGGCACGTCCATTAGTACATGTCGTTGTGAGTACCTAACTTACCCCTTGCTACAACGAAGTTTCTTCTATGTAATTTTATCTTCTACTTTAAATATTATACTTTCGAATTTTCCATTTCATGAATTTCTACTTTTTTTACTCTTCTTCCGATGTAGTTTCTCATTTATCTCTTTTCCTTCTGTTACATTATAGTTACCTTAATCTTTTTTTTTTAAGTGGAACTTCTTTATGCACGGTAGGGTAGGTTCGGTTCATGCGAATTGCTATGTAACGAAATCATGCAACGCATTTCCCCCGCTGTCTGTCCCTATGTATGCTTAGATCTTTAAAACTACGCAACGGATTTTAATGCGGTTTTTTTTAATAGATAGAGTAATTTAAGAGGAAGGTTTATATGTATAATACATGCATAATATAGTAGAGAAACACTGATAATTTTAGAGGTTT
>NW_020442443.1:341081-369326 GCF_000699045.2 Agrilus planipennis
TTTTTGAAGTGAAACTTCTTTACGCACGGTAGGGTAAGTTCGTTTCATGCGAGTTGCTATGTAACGAAATCATGCAACGCATTTCCCCCGCTGTCTGTCCCTATGTATGCTTAGATCTTTAAAACTACGCAACGGATTTTAATGCGTTTTTTTTTTAATAGATAGAGTAATTCAAGAGGAAGGTTTATATGTATGATACATGCATAATATAGTAGGGAAACACTGATAATTTTAGAGGTTTGTAATGTGATGTCGTAAATAAACACATTTTTTTGCGCTTACATTGCAAACGCTCACTGAACTCTACGAGATGGATCAAAATAATATACTACAGTATTGTACGCCTTAAAAAGGTCTACAAAAAAGTCCGTGATGGTATATGTTTATCTCTAAGGGATAACCCACAATAATCATTTTGTTTCTTTTGCTTTAAGCATTAATCCCTATCCAATTAAGTACTTTCAAATACATTGTGCATTTAATATAGATTAATATGGCCCTTTACAGCATGTAATTTAAATGAATATTTTCGAAGATATTACAGACTTAAAATGCAGGGACATAGCGGTTGCGGCGGTACCGGCCGGTTTGTATTGTCTAATGACAAGATAGCTGTGACTGTTGTATATAAAGACATTCTTAGTATATTTACTATCTATCAGCACTGCACCCGTGCGAAGCATAGTATACAAATAATACCATTAAACCAATTCCTTAACCCTTTTCCCGGTATGTTTGTGTGTTTGAAGAAGTTTCACTTCAGTAGCGTGTTCTATAATTACACGTATTTTTTTTTAGTTCTTTATTTCCAATTTTAACTAATTATATCGTACATTTACCTTTATTTTTTTTAATCCTATGTTTTCATGCATGCCCTATAGTTTCCCGCCGTCAATTTTTCTTCTTTTTCGCGAATTTAAAATAATAATTTACGAGGGATGGAACACAACCGAATGATAGGTACATACAGTTGCTACATCGATTAAGGACGAATTTTATGGACAACTTCTCATTAATAAAGGCTTTTAGAAGTTATTGGTGCTCTGGCACACATCAATATTAAGAGTAAATTTGGATCATATCTACTAAAATATATCAAACATGTGCATGCAAATTTGCTTAAAAAAATCATCATATATGCATTTATACATACTTTTTACTGAGTTACAGCACAGGATTTACGTTAACAGTAATTTTTACTTCATCATCATCATAAGATCGTTAGTCCTAAGACTTGCTGGACATGCGCTTCCACTCTTTCCTATCCTGAGCTAATCTTCGCAACTAGAACAACTCATATCCTTAATTATTTGCGAACAGTAATCTAACCTACTACTTCTACAATTCCTAACTTCCGCTTCTGCCAAAGTATGAATTATTTTAAATATTAATTATTGTAAAATCTTAGAAATATGACTTCATATTTGTATGCTATATGCATTTTCCATATAATCCGAACTATTTGACTCCCCGATCGCCTGTTCTGAATATTCCGATTAGATTTCTAAATGCTTTCTATAAACCTCGAAAACTTTTACATGACACTGAAGACCGTTAAATAATTAACTTACAGTAAAATTTGGCTCAACAAGGTGCGTTATAATTGATGGTATAGAATTATTACATGAAACACTTTAATAGTGGTTAATACTAAATATTAATATACATTAATGTGAATCTCATTCGTTTATGCACTACAAATTACCTGAATTACATTAATGTGAATCTCATTCGTTTATGCACTACAAATTACCTGAATTATAATAGTTAATGAGGAAAAAGTTGATACTGCTGCCACACCCATCGCCGGGAATCGAACCCGGCACCTTTGGTTTTACGCGCCAACGCTCTGACTACTAAGCTACGACAAATAACAACAGCAGCATGAACGAACCGTACCTATTAGTTCACAGATCCATCGAACTAAAATATATATAATACCACATAAACCACTTCAATAGTGGTTAATACTTAATATTAATGCACTGGGTACCCCAAGTAAACGTTTTTCGTCAATTACTGATAATAACTGATAACTAACTAATAATTTACAATTGAAGACACCAAAAAATGTTTCTTACAAAGGTGGTCCATATAAACATCATCATCATAAGGTCGTCAGTCCTAAAACTGGTTGGACACGTACCTCCACTTTTTCCTATCCTGAACTAATTTTCCCATTTCCCTAAAACTGTAAGAACCCATATCCTTAACTATTTGCGAACAGTAATCTAATCTAGGTCTACCTCTACCCTTCTTAACTTCCGTTTCTGCCTCTTATATATCTCTGACTAGACGTTCATGCCTGAGAAGGTGTCCTACTAACCTATCTCGTCTATTCCTTATTTATAGACTTCCATAGAGTCCTATTTCTTCTATTCTTTTTAATACCTTTTCATTTCTAACCTTTTCTATCCACGGTATCCTAATCATTCGCCTATAACACCACATTTCGAACGCCTCTAACCTTTTCTTTTCCTCCGCGCCCACTGTCCATATTTCGCACCTGTACGACGCTGCGCTCCAAACACACCTTTAACAACCTTTTTCGAATTTCTAAATTAACCGTTCGCGAGCATAGAAGTGACTTCTTTTTATTAAAGGCGACACGACCCTGCGCTATCCTCTGCTTTATATCCCTACTACTCCTTCCGTCCTGACTTATCTGACTTCCTAGATACATAAAATCGCCCACTTCTCCTGTCATTATAATCGCTCTTTCCCTACTTTTTCTTTTCTTGCATACCAGCATTTTTGTTTTATTTTTATTTATTTTCATGCAGTACTGTTTTGTCAATACCTCCTCCATTTTATTTAAAGCTATGTCTAGGTCCTCCTTACTAGATGCTACTACTGCTGCATCTGCAAATCTTAGCTTTCTAATCTTTTGCCCTCACAGTTGTACTATCTTTAATGATGTTGATCGCGTCTTCGATTTATAGATAAAAAAGTAGCGGTGACATTGTGCATCTCTGTCTGACTCCCTTCCTAATATTTTCTTCTTGACGTTGCAGCCCCATAACTGCCAGTTGCTCTTTATACAAACTAATAAGTATCACCCTTCTATCTTTGTAAGTCATCCCTACATTTTTAAGTTTATTAAACATCTTGTCCCATTTAACATTGTCAGAAGGTTTTTCTAAATCTACAAATCTTATGTACGCACTCTTTCTTTTTTCTATAGTTTATTGTTACCCGTAAAACTAGAATCGCTTCCCGTGTTCCTCTATTTCTTCTAATTCTTGGCGCATGGGAAGTTAAGCTAGTTTCTCTTTTTAGATATAAAAATAAGTCCGGCATATTGAAAATATTTTTACGTCATTATTTACTTTACTATTCTTCTCTATTTTATGTACGAGTATGAATGACCGATTTCATCTTAGTGATTCACCCTGTATACATTGCTTTGGTTCGACTGATCTATGACCTAATAAGTGGGGTTTGACGTATGTTAATGGTCAGAGCATTAGCACGTAAATCCAAAGGTCCATCGTTCCATTTCCGGCGAGGGTCTGACAACAGTAACAATTTTTTTCTCATTAACTTAAGACAATTTATTGTTGATAAATTAATGAATTTCACATTAATATGTTTTAAGAATTAGCATGAATTTTTTTTAGATCTTGTTTTTAAAATAAGATGGTCGTTTTTTTCCGAAACGGCGAAGTTTTCTAGTAAGTTCTCGTTGCAAGACACTTAAATTAACCAAGAATTTTAATGATATAGTAAAATACAGAATGCTCGCGAAGGGTTAATTTAGGAATTCGAAAAAGGTTGTTAAAGGTGTATGTTTGGAGTGCGGCGTTGTACGGATGCGAAACATGGACAGTGGGCGCGGCGGTAAAGAAAGGGTTAGAAGCCTTCGAAATGTGGTGTTATAGGCAATGATGAGGATAACGTGGGTAGAAAAGGTAAGAAATGAAGAGGTATTAGAAAGAATAGGAGAACAGAGGACTCTATGGAAGTCAATAAAAAATAGGCGAGGTAGTATGGTAGAACACCTTCTCAGGTACGAAGGTCTAGTCAGAGACATTTTAGAAACAGAAGCAGGTGTTAGGAAGAGTGGAGGTAGGCCTAGATTAGATTACTGTTCGCAAATAGTTAAGGATGTGGGTTGTTTTAGTTTTAGGGAAGTGCGATGTTTAGCTCAGGATAGGAAAGAGTGGAGATACGTGCCCAACCAGTCTTAGGACTGACGACCTTATGATGATGATGATCAATATTTTAACAACATGAGTACCTAGACACTAACTGTAAGATTTTCTAGGAAATTCCTTAATTATAAATTTGTTAAAGTTGAAAAACTAAAGTTGCAGTTAACTGTCTTTCAATTTTAGTATAAATGTTGTGGTGTTATCGGATCTAATGAATATCAGGAAGTTCCAAATAGTTGCTGTGAGGGTAAGGGCAGCTGTTCCCATTCAGATGCATTCAAAAAGGGCTGTCTTGAAGTAATGTTTAAGGAGCAACAAACATACGGTTATCTGTTTGGTTTAATTCATGTTATACTGCTTCTTTGCGAGGTATGCTTTTTAAATATAAATTTGTTAATCAAGTAACTTCTTAATCCCTATACATAATCACTTTTAAATTTTTAAGATACTTAGTATTGTTTTTGTTTTGTTACAGATTACTGCAGCTGTCTTGTCCTTTTATTTGATACTTTGAGAGAGTAAACATAATAAATACAAGGCTACATAGTAAAAGTTGAAAAATCGATTAACCTATGGTGCACTCTACATTGTAATAACTGCAAATTACAAAATAAAAAGTATAGTATTACCGTTTAGTGTTTTGTTGAAGTTTAAAATTACACACTAAAATAATGAAAGATCCTACCGTAGATATCTTGGGTGCAAAACCGGAAAAGTAGCCCTCAGCCAGTCGGTAGAGAATTTTCCCGACATAAATTTGTTACCGGACGGGAGTCGTTCCTTGTTGTAGGCGGGAAAAAGTTAAGCATCCCTGTACATTTTTAAACTACGAAAAACTGTGTGTTAACAAATGGGGAAGGTTCAAAGTTGGCAAAAATCAGGTTTTTAGGTCTAGAAGGCAAGGTGTGCCTTCAAATAAAAATTGTACAGAAATTAAAAACCTTCAATTTGAGCGATCGATTTTGTCAATTGGTTCTTGCACAAATCCCACGAATTCAACAACAGCACATTATATTACCACTAAAACAGAAAGTATTAATTGTAATTGAAATTATACCAATGTTTATAATTTTTTGTGTTATCCCAGATTAAAAAAAGGAAAACAGCTCAATCCGATGGAAATTTTCGTTTCTTAATGGTTAAAAACAATTAATCTGTGATGTTTAAAAGAAATAATGTTAACTCGGTTCCTATTGGTCGTAGGAGACTCGTTTTGCTCTTTTAATGTTTGTTTCCAAGTCGCCCTTTCACATTCCTCGGTTAAAAATTCGTACGTTACGTAGGGGTCGCTCCAGCTCTAATTGCTTATACAGAAAAATGACCCCCTTATTTGCAACAATAAATAAGGGGATAGAAATGAATTTTTTGATTTGACCCTAACGGAATATGAAGAACTCCATCTTTACAAAGAGATTTGCAACTGAAAATGTTTGATCAAAAAGAAGTTACGGCAATAACTATTCATGTCTGTTGAGATAAACAATTAATATTTCACTAACAAATTGACCAATTTACGCCCACAAAAACTAGCTCGATTCCAAATTTAAAAACCTACATTTCAATGTGATGAAATCGTTAAAGAAGTAATGGCAATTTATGACGATTTTTTGGGATTTGTGCAATAACCAATTGACAAAATTGATCGCTCAAATTGAAGGTTTTTAATTTCTCTACAATTTTTATTTGAAACTTTTCTTTCTAAAAGGCATACCTTACTTTTGGACCTTCCCCATTTGTTAACGCACACTTTTTCGAAGTTTAAAAACATACAGGGATGCTTAACTTGCCCGGCTCACAACAAGGAACAACTTCCGTCCGGTAACAAATTTATGTCGGGACAATTCTCTACCGACTGGACTACCTGTCATTATTTTTTAACTATATTCAATGTCCCGTTACAACGAAAACCCAAAATGTGATTTTTGTAAGGACTTTCGATACGTTTAAAATATTAAACATTGGATTGCATGACTGGCACCTGACCAAAGCGTTCCTTGAGGATCTCATTATACCAAAAAGAAAACTAAATTTTGTTGCAACACGATGAAAAACATAGTAACTGTTGTCTACAGTTCAACTCGAACGCCACATCGTTAAAACATAGAAATGAAAACACAAATAAGTTACCATAAGGCAGTATAACCAGTAGTTTCTAAATTCACCCGACCAACTATATAAGCAATTATACTTCGTTTACTTTCTGTAGCGATGTAACCTTCAGTGTGACCGGCGCAAAGTAGAAAAGAACAGCACTAAGCCAGAAAAGGAAGGAGATAACTCTCGGCCAAACTCTTAACCAGTGAGGAGCGTATAATCCGTACATTACTACACGGAAAAATTGACCATTTTATCCACTAAAAATGCATTGCTCAAATGTGCTGTTATTGGTACCAACTACTACTGAAAATATCAACGAGATGTTTACTTATACTGAAGGCATATTAAAGGCTTTGACGCTTGTTTTCGACTCACACTACTATTCATGATTGAACAAAACTTTTGGCAGGTACTGTATGTAAAACTAAGTTTAATGAACAAGAGTCGAGAGTATAATGGGCTTTTTTCTCCCTACCTACGATTTTGCCAGCGCGCATCCAAACATTGGAAGGGGCACATCGCTAGAGAAAGTAAAGGAGTATACCTCCCAGTTCGTGAGTTGCCATTTCGAGACTTGGCTTATTTACTTATTCTAATATAGTTTAATTTATTATTTGCATATATAGAATAATGTTGTCGCACTTCGGCATTGCTTCTGCAAATGATGATCAAACCGAACTATTGAACTCATCTCCATATATTCCATCAACGGAAGTCGCATACTTTTAATATATGTTTTAATTTGTTTTTTTTTTACTACCAAATCATTTATATCATTTAAAGCGTAAGGACGACCGCGAAAGTTTTACTTAATTTATCAATACAGAAATAAGTGCCTACCTTGCTGGAGGTGAAGGAGCACTATAAAACACGAAAATTAAGTAAATGTCTGTATGTCCGTTTCCGAGATAAATGTAGTTGAAAGTAGAGGTAAATTTAATTCCGGTCCTGATAAAAGAGTATCTACGGCCCGCAACGCTGCACTCAATTAGCTGGTGATTTTCAACATCAGTGGGTCATGTGTTTTGTATTTCTTTTTTGGTCATGCATTGCTTATTTGTTAGGTTAGATTAAGAGTGATGCAGCGTGTTAACAGGCAACCTCTAGTACAGTGTACTTCAATTTGTTAGAATTGTGACCTTGAAGAAATCTGCGCGAAGATAGAAAGAATACACACGAGGCGTCAGCAAGACAGAAATAGTTGGAACATGCTTGAACGAGTACAGCTCTCGATGCGCGGTCTTAGGAGATCGGCTGTACAGTACTAGACGAAAATATTTAGCAATTTCTTAAAACAAAAATGTATTTAAACTAACAATAGAAAACAAAGCAAAAGTTTTATAGGCGTGTAGAGTGTTTATTCAATTTAGTTGTTATTATTACGGCTAAATATGCTTTTAAATAAATAAAAATATCATCACTATAATATACTGCTACATTAATTTTTTGGTTATATTTTACAGTAAGTATATTACAGTAAATGTTTAGGTAACAATAATTAATATTTATTTATGGTAAGTGTGAGTATTATTATGTATTAATTCTAATTCCTTGTAGTTATTGATAGTTTACGGTTTCTTAAGCACTTGAAAAAATAAACGGAAGCAAAAAAAAATCGACCATTTTTTTGTGATTGAATTACATAAAAACGTATTAAACTAATACTCCTTAGGTGGAATAAAGATAAAATATGTTGGAAAACATAAATCCTGAAAATTCTCGTAATCTCTCTTTCTTTCACCAACCATTACTTATTCGTTATAAGCGTATAGAGATCGCCAAAGAAGTTTCACTTCTTTCACGTGTACCTACTGAGCTGCACCTGTTTTTGAAGTGAAAACTTCTTTAGCGACGTTGGGCACTTTTTGGCAGGGGAAAATGTTCTGGGTTGCCGTCACCGACATGCTCACGACTGGCGCACGCGCAGCGGCCGTGTGCTGTAGGCGTTAGACGCTTTTAGGATGGGTGAAATCTAGTGCGTTCGCGTCACCGTAGCAGCACTTGTAGCAGTATATCTGAGTGTATCTGTATCTATACAGCCAGGACGATCGATGCGGTTTTTAAGCGATACTTAGATAAATTTCAATCAAACGTTTTCATTTCTTACTTTAGTTACCATAAGCCTTTTGTATTTTTTTTTAGAACACAATGAAATAATTGAAAGTACAAAAAGTCTAAGAATTGTTGAAATTAATAATGACAATGATGCAAACAATGTTAAAAAACAAGTATGTACATTGAAATTTATGTAAATATTTGAATAATAAAAAAACATATAAACATGCATATAATTGTTGCTCGGAGTGTCAATAGATGTGAAAAGCAGATTGATGTTGATAATTTTCATTCAAACATTGTGAAATTTTAAATTTTAATACTAAAAGTTCTATGTTTTCACTTCTATCGGCAGTCTCTATAACTGCCAATTTTTTATACAGCGTCACCACCTGATTGATCATAGGGGAGATTCTGGAAGTTCACAGGTTTTGATTTGTGAAGTTGTAAGGATCATTAGTGAAATTTTCATTTAAGGTTTTTGTTTTTATGGTAAATATATTATTGTCTGTCTAATATGGCGATATTGTTTTAATTATAATTAGCTAGTTATTACTTAGTGCACCCCAATTGACAAAATGATTAAGTGTGAGCCCTCAAATGTATACCAATTAAAAAGCAGATCAAAAATTATAGTAGACACTAACATCATCATCATCATAAGGTCATCAGTCCTAAGACTGGTTGGACACGTACCTCCACTCTTTCCTATCCTGAGCTAATCTTCGCATTTCCCTAAAACTAGAACAGCCCACATCCTTAACTATTTGCGAAGAGTAATCTAGTCTAGGTCTACCTCTACCCCTCCTACCTCCTGTTTCTGCCTCTAATATGTCTCTGACTAGACCTTCATGCCTGAGAAGGTGTCCTACCAACCTATCTGGCCTATTTTTTATTGACTTCCATCGAGTCCTCTGTTCTCTTATTCTTTCCAATACCTCTTCAAGATACTAACATAAAAAAATAAAAATAAAATGTACTATTTTATAATAACGAAAGTTATTATTTTATTTGGAATATCGACAAGTACCTACATTTTCGTCATTATATAAGTTTTACATTTTAAATACTTAAGTCAGTCGTAAATTGATTAAAAAAACGTTGCATAGTTGCAATTGGGTGGATATAAATGGTATCTCAAATATTCACGTAAAAAGTAATTTTGATATATAACACATGATTTTAATTAAAAATTGTGAATATTCGACGGTTATAATGACACTTATTCATACATATAATTTTGTAAAAATGTGGCTAAATTTCGCTGATACAGCACTAAATTGAACCCTTCAAAACGTAAGTGGACGTGGACTTCTTGGCATGAACCGTAAACTTCAGAAACACTCCCATGAGAAAGTCCAATAGCGATAAGTCACATGATCTCATGGGTCAAACACGACCAGGAAATGACTGATACAATAATATTGAATTGTTTCTCGGATTGTCATCATTATAAGGTCGTAAGTCCTAAGACAGATTGGACACGTACCTCAACTCTTTCCTATCTTCAGTTAATCTTCCCATTTCTCTAAAACTAGATTAACCGATATCCTTAACTATTCGTCAACAGTGATTTAATCTAGGTCTACCTCTACCCCTCCTACCTCCCGTTTCTGCCACTAATATGTGTCTTACTACTACTTGTATGGCACTTAAAAAACCGCATATTGTTCGCATCCCTACTATCATATGACGATAGCGATAACCATTGGCTGGTATTACCTGACTAGACTTGTTGAAGGGCGATTAGAGTCAATTCATTAATCAGTCTCTTCAAAACTGTTAAAGTTGCAAAAATTGCAAACTGTAGATGTCAAATCTTCATCATTTTTAAAGTGAAACTTTTATTAC
This sequence comes from Agrilus planipennis, assembly GCF_000699045.2. Taxonomy (NCBI): domain Eukaryota; kingdom Metazoa; phylum Arthropoda; class Insecta; order Coleoptera; family Buprestidae; genus Agrilus; species Agrilus planipennis. The sequence goes on from NW_020442443.1 coordinate 351,239, forward strand.
ATCCTTCAAATTTTTTCGTCCGTTTATCCCATGTCGCATTACAGTCGGCCGCGGAGTAAGGGTAAAACTGAAAGATGCTAGGCAGAGCAGCCAAAGCCAATATGACGGAGCCTATGGCTTGCATTAGCTAACCGTGTCGCCTTTATTCTCACACATTCGTGCAAATGCATGACAGTTACATTTATAGACTGTGAAACTCAAAGCGAAGATGAAATTATTGATAGAATAACAGAAATTCAAAATGATTTAATGATTTAAATAAATTGTAGGATGTTCTCAGTTTTTAACATGCGTCTAAAATCATCTGAATAATACTGGGGTTTGGTATATCTTAAAAATATCGATAAAAAAGTAGGCGATAGGTATATGTTTATCTCCCAAGAATAACCCATAGAAACCATTTGTCACGCTGTCGAGAGTAACTTCTAACCTAACCTAACCTAACCTCTAAAGAGAACATATTTGTACTGTATCACCAAAAAGCAGCTGTAAATATTGTATACAAACATATTCTGTAATATACACCAATCATAATCGTAATATTATTAATTACTCCACACTGCCGCACATTACTATCTACATTCCATGCGTGCTAAACCGGGGCGAGTCGCTAGTTATGTATAAAAATAAATTTCGTAAAAGTTACATAGCCATGCACAAAATTTTATCTTGAGACACAGTGTGATGGTTTATAGATATACGAATTTAAAAAAAACACTACAAAGCGTTTGAAGGACGCGCTATAGCAATTGACGCGTGTACCTTCGATAAAATCGAACGAACATTAAAAAATGTCCACTATATAAAAGCATATTCTTAAGTTTACTGGTCAAAAAAAATACGTTAAAATTAGGACAATGCTTTTTCAATGATTAGTAACAAATTGTGATAAGATATTTTCATTTTCTTTATCCCACATGGAATTAGTTGACAAAAAATTCCCAAAACAATAAATTGTTACAATACATTACTTGGTTGACTATATAGCTTCATTAACTTGAACGTTCTTAAAGCAGTAAATGATGATTTTCCAAAGACTATGTTTCGTCAGGGGTTGCGGCTGACATCCTCAGTTGCCTAGAATACCGTCTTATTTTGTTTTTTATAGCAACATCCATTAACATATTTATCTAAAAGATTTGAGAATATATCGATTATCATATCGACGCAGTTTGAACAAAAAGCGTAACAAGAATTTTATCAACAGAAGTACTTTGAAGATAACTTTATAAAATGAGTCTCAACCAAAATCTATACAATATCTGTGTCACAGGCAGAAATGAAGCAAATTTCCTTAATTTTTATTGCATCTTCTTTGGTTACGGTAAAGCAGTGATATTAAATTAGAAGTCTAGATTAATTATGAATTTAATTTCTCATAATAGGCTCACGTAACTACGGATTGGTCTAAAGTTTTACCTACCCGTGAAACAGCTTACAGAGGGCTCAGCCAGCTTGAATCCTCCAAAGATGTAAAGATCGTGGGAGGGAATGAAGCTGCACCAAACTCCATACCATACCAAGTAAGTATTAAATTATTTGGAATACGTAATTATTAAACATACATACAATTTTTTAGACATCTTTTAGAAGTGAGTTAGTTTTAATATGAAATATTATTCTGAAAATTCATTTGTGAATTTTTACCCACTACACACTTCCTCAAATTAATGAGGAAAAATTTGTTGCTGTTGTCACACCCCCGCCGAGAATCGAACCCGGGCTCCTTGGCTTCACGCGCCAATGCTTTGACCACTAAGCTACGAGAGATGACAACAGCAACAACGACAAACCGTACTATTAGTCACAGATGTAGATGACTAATGTAACTATGTACTGAATATAAATATATATACAATGTAGAAATCTTCCCGAAGTGAATTAGTTTTTAATATGAAATATTCTCAATTTTTACCCACTACACACTTCCTCAAATTAATGAGGAAAAATTTGTTGCTGTTGACACACCCCCGCCGAGAATCGAACGCGGGCTCTTTGGCTTTACGCGCCAATGCTTTGACCACTAAGCTACGAGAGATGACAACAGCAACAACGACAAACCGTACTTATTAGGTCACAAATCCGTCGAACTAATATATACTATGATTAAACATACATACAATTTTTTTAGACATCTTTTAGAAGTGAGTTAGTTTAATATGAAATATTATTCTGAAAATTCATTTCTTGAATTCTTTTTTTTTTGCCCACTACACACTTCCTCAAATTAATGAGGAAAAATTTGTTGCTGTTGTCACACCCCCGCCGAGAATCGAACGCGGGCTCTTTGGCTTTACGCGCCAATGCTTTGACCACTAAGCTACGAGAGATGACAACAGCAACAACGACAAACCGTACTTATTAGGTCACAAATCCGTCGAACTAATATATACTATGTTTAAACATACATACAATTTAGACATCTTTTAGAAGTGAGTTAGTTTTATTTTTCCTCATTAATTTGAGGAAGTGTGTAGTGGGTAAAAATTCACAAATGAATTTTCAGAATAATATTTCATATTAAAACTTAATTATTGATCTAAAGTTTTGGGTGCTCGTCAATCATCATCATCATCATCATAAAGTAATCAGTTCTAAGACTGGTTGGACACGTACCTCCACTCTTTTCTATCCCTAAAGCTAGAACAACTCATATTCTTAACTATTTGCTCGTCAATACAGTTTATAATTTAACATTACAAAGAAACCAGCTTTTCCCGCGGCTTCGCTCGCAGAAATTAATATTGTTTCTCCATAAAACCTTTTAACTCCCAATTAACCCTTACTACGTTTTAATTTTATGTAATGTCGCCATCTAAGCTTCAAATACAAACGTAGCAACAACATTTCACCCTTAAGGGTTGATTTTTAAAAATTGCCAAAATTTCAACAATGAGCAACCTTCGAGTGAATCCGAGTACAAATAAAATATACCCCATGGAAACGTGCAACCTCTTTTCATTTAATTCATAATATCAAACGGCATATATACCGAGTTTCAAGTAAATTCAACCACAAATAAAGTATGTCTTAAACAAAAATTGCAACACCTTTTTACCCCCCTTTTCTTTGGGGGTTGAATTTTTAGAATGTCGAGATAGGTCTTTCAGAAATTAAATGAGAGACCATTAAGACCATTTCAACATTGCAGCTCCTGTTTACCACTCATCCCTCCCCCCCAACAGAGATTGAATTTTTTAACCAGTTTCAAGTAAATCGGACCAGAAACAAACATGCAATCTTTGCAAAACCTTTTCAGCTCCCTAAAGAGGTAGAATTTTGTAAAATGTTGAAATAGGTATGCATGTAAATAAAACACCATACATAACTATAGACAACATTACGTTTAGCTGTAAGTTGCGTTTTGTTATACCATTTTTAACAAATGAACGGTTAGACTGATGTTTTGATTGATAAATTTTTCGTTTTGCTATCAATTGCGTTTTATCGTCATGTCAGTTGCGTTTTCTTATACCACTTTTCTCCACGAGAACGGGATAAAATATCCTAAAGTATCCTATGTCCGTCTGCTGGTTCTAAACTGCCTGCCCATCAATTTTCAGTCAAATTTGTTCAGCCGTTCTTGAGTTATAAATAGTGCAACTAAAACGAATTTCTTCTATATCCTTTAAGTACCGACGTGCGGTCTGAGAGGCCCCGGCAGGAACTTGACTTGTTAGTTTACCCTTTCCCCCGCACAATACCGATCCCCGCTTTTAAGTAGCTGTGAGTTTAGTGCCCATGTTTACGTTGGAACAATCAGTGTTGTTGTCGCATGCGTATTTGGTGAGTAATTACCTTTTGAAATTCCGACGCGGCCTCTCAGGCCTCACGTCGGTACTTACGTAAGTTTTTTGTTTTATTTTTTTGTTATAGTAAACTGTTATTTTCACAGATATTATGAACTATGGGTACACCAGGGAAAAAGGGAAATACCCCCAGAGTTCTTGCCTGCTAAAACGAGACCAGAAAAATCAACCTTATATGGTTTTACAAAAGATACCACGTTATTGTCTCATGTTCCCAAGAAGGGAAAAGCGGTCATTTTGGCTTCATCAATGCATCATAATGAAGGAACAAACACAGACTCAGGGAAGCCAAAAATTATACAGTTTTATAATTCTACGAAAGGCGGAGTAGATGAAATAGATAAAAAGTGCTCTGTGTATACTTGCAGCCGCCGATCAAGACGCTGGCCTAGGACAATTTTTTACCTGGTTTTGGATATTAGTTCCGTCAATTCTCATCTTTTACATGATATACATGTGGGAAAACAAACTGATAGAGGAGACTTTATAAAAAAATTAGCTCGACAGTTGGTATTAGAGCATATAAAGCGGAGATTTAGTAACCTAAGGTTGCCCCGTGAACTTAGAATGAGTTTAGCAAGATTACTTGGTTCTGATAAGCCAGAGACATGTGAAGATGGAGCTGAAGAAGTCAAGACACGAAAGACATGTCTTTCATGTCAACCTAAATTGAAAAGAAAATCGACTTATAAATGCTATTCGTGCAAAAAACACGTTTGTTTGCTGTGCGCGAAACAAGTGTACCCTGACTGTGCTTAGAATTGAAGGTGTAGTTGGACTGTGGTCATTTTTTTTTTCAGATGGTTTATGTTCTTATTAATTTTTTTTTTCTAAGAGTTATATTAGTCGTAAGTGAGAAATACTATTTGTTGTTATTCTGAGAGGAGTATTTTCTGTGTTTTGGTTTTTTATAACGAATAGTCTGAATTTTTACCAAAATTCATTCCAAATATTATTGTAGCCTAATATCAAAAAAAATAATAAAGTTGATTACCTTTCTATATTTATTTTTTCTCAAAACCCTTCATTTTTCATCATAATACAAGGACAAATAATTTAACTCATCGCTTTCTTTAAAAAACTATGTAATATAAGCGGCCTCTCAGGCCTCACATCGGTACTAACGTTACAAAAAATGCACGTCGGTACTTAAAGGATATATATATAGATTTATGAGTTTTGTTTTAGAATGAAATCAAAACTATTAAATCTATTCCAAAATTATTTTAGCTGTTCCGTGCATGATACTTTTCTATACGTTACACTTTGTTGAAACACCGTCATTATTTTAATAAAATGCAATCACGCCGGATTTAATTTTACTTTTCATTTGAAGTCGCGAAAAATATCAATGACAATAGCGAATGAAGTAAGGAATCAGATGCATATTAAAACAAGGTTGTATAAATGAACTTAGCCATTCATCGTAGAATTTCTCCCTTATGGGCCGTTCCTAAAAACGTGTGACGCAAGCTTTATAGTATGCAAAAGTAGAGAATGCAGGGTGTTTTTGCAATACGTTACAAGTTTGCAGGAGGGGATAAGGCGCTATAAAATGAGAAAATTAAATAAACGTTTGGTGGCCCAAAAGTCTACCCCTTTCGAGAAAAGCTTATTTGAGAAAGCAGGCCATTGTCAACCCGACTCTGGTCGATCAACTATATTGATTTTCGGTACAATTACGCTAACGCTTGAGCTCGGTGTATGTCGTGATTTTTCGTGAAGATTTATAGGTGATATCTCAAAGCTCATTATTGGTGTCGATTTTTTTTTACATCACAATCTCCTGATAGATGTCAGAAATCGAAAACTTCAGGATACGACGACAAAAATGACCGCTAGAGGGACAGTCATGATCGAAAATCTCCCTAGTATTAAGAACATTTTCCGTTCTACTAATTTTTCATGAACTGTTATCCATGTTCCCGGAAATAACACAACTAGATGGCAACTGTACGTGACATTCACGACTTTTCGCAGACGCTCTCCAAGAAAAAGACTTCTCTACCATAGCCTTTGTGAAGGCCTTTCACCAGATTCCTGTCACTGAAGAGGATATACTGAAAACAGCGATAACGACACCATTCGAGTTGTACGAATTTTCATACATGGGTTTTGGACTATGAAATGCTGCGCAGACCTTTCAAAGATTTATAGATGAGGTGCTTCGTGGAATGGGCTTTTGTTATGCTTACACAGATGACATGCTCGTTGCATCAGAAGCGCTAGAACAGCACGAATGTCATCTAAGGACGCTATTCTAACGTTTACAATTTTACGGCGTGTTCTTTAACACGGCGAAGTGTGTTTTCGGCGAATGAACAGTTAAGTTTCTTGGTTATCTCATTTCTAGTGAAGGAACACAGTCCCTTCCTGAGAAAATGGAAGCCATTCGTTCGTTTCCGTTGCCGAATACTGTGAAACAACTCAGTCGCTTTTTGGACGTGTTGAACTTCTATGGGCGATTTATACCCAACGCAGCAACAGTCCACGCAGTGCTGAATAACTTATTACAAGGCAACGTAAAAGGCAAAGCACCCATTCCATGGACATCAAAAACCAAATTTTGAGGCATGCAAGGGCAGTTTAGCCCAAGCTACCTACACCGAAATCACCACTAGCAGTTTTCTCTGACGCATCCGACTTAACCATTGGTGCAGTCCTGCAACATTTCGCTGATTCATCATGATAACCATTGGAATTTTTCTCAAGAAAACTATCGACAACAGAAAGAAAATATTCAGCCTACGACAGGGAGCTACTAGTCATATACGAAGCCATAAAATATTTTCGACACATGGTGGAAGGCAGACAATTCAGCATTTTCACCGATCATCTACTGCTGACATTTGTGTTCAAGAAAAAAGACGTGTACGCCTCGTATTTAACGTATTTAGATTTTATCGGATTTTCCATAGATACACGTCACGTCTCAGGAGACAGAAATGTGGTCGCTGACGCGCATTCTTAAATTGACGAGACGTCAGACGCATTTGATTTCTGAGCACTAGCAGCTGCATAAAGAACCGATGAAGAGCTGAAAACCTTAATGACCACCAAATTGATGTCGCTCCAACTAAAAAGGATAACTGTGCCAGGAGCCAATCTCGAGCTGTTATGTGATGTGTCTACCAAGAACGTGCGCCCCTTCGTCACTTCCAAATTCAGACACACCGTCTTCAACGTCACACATATTCTCTGACATCCTGGAGTAAAAGCGGCAGTCAAAATGATAACACAGCGTTATGTTTGACTGCCAATAAAAAAGGATTACAGATAATGGGCACAGAGTTGCGAAGCGCACCAACGATCCAGGGTTACACGCCATACAAAATCGCCACAAGGAACGTTCCCAGTACGTTCAGGGCGGTTCGAATTTGTCCATGTGGGTATTGTCGTCATGCTAAGTTCAGAAGGATTCCGATATTGTCTCTCGTGTGTCGACAGGTTCTCTCGCTGGCCCGAAGCTTTACCCATGATGGACCAGAAAGCCACAACTGTAGCACGGACTTTCTTTCCCTCTATATGGCTAAGTTCGACGTTCTTCTACGAATTGCCACAGTCTCTTCAAAGAACTGAATGTCCTGATCGGTGTGGAACAATTTAGAACAACCGCATACCATCCGCAATAAAACAGTCTCGTCGAGCGATTGCACCAGCAATTAAAAGGCGCAATAATGTGCCATACCAACTCCAGTTGGATGGCAGTACATTTAACAGTTTTGCTCGGAATTCAAACGGCCTGAAAAAACGACTTACAGTCTTCAGCGGCAGAGACGGTATATGGGAAATCATTCAAAATTTCAGGAGACTTTTTAACCCCAACCACTTCCATAAGCAATCCTGCAACCTATATGCAAGCTTACGCCAACACACAGAGTTTGCGTCCCATCAACGGAACCACCCATGTAACAAAAGCGACCTTCGTCTTCAGAAATATGGCTACCACAGAAAGTGTTTTCCTTCGTTGCAGTGGACCTAAGGCGTTAGTACAGCAGCCTTAAGAAGGACCCTTCCAGGCAGTTGAGGTGCACCAAAACGTTCACAATCGATGTTCGTGAACGTCACGTTGTCGTTTCGGTGGATAGCCTTAAAAACCCGCTTACATCACGGCAGATGATGGCAACAGGAAGACGCCACCGAGCGGCATGGCCTAGAGGTTTAGACCATTGCTTAGTATTCGGGAGGACGCCGGTTCGATTCCGGGTCCGTCTGCCTTGGTCCAAGTTTTTCTGTGGTTTCCTTGGATCCCTTAGGTAAATGCTGGAGCAGTAATATTCCACAGATACTCTTTCATTCTCTTCTGTCTTCATTTCGTCCGTCTCATCTTTCTCACCCGAACCACCACCCACTTATTGCCACGATTCCTGAAAGCAGGCTGAAGAGGGCCTCCCGCCCTACCTTCCGGCGTAGTCCGGAGGGACTGCCCGCCCACCAGCATTACTGGAAGATTGACACAATTAGTTACAGACAGTAATCCAGATGCAAAATTGTCTTGTACACGCTCCGGAAGACGTGCCAAGTTTCCAGATTTGCCACATATTACTTTTTACTGTGTATTATCATTTTTATATATAGCTTTGGTATTTTTCCTAATATCAATATTGTAATGTCTAACTCAATTCTTTCTTTTGTAAATATTTCCTATTGTCATTATGTAAATATCCTTTCAAATATATCTTACTGAACCTTTTGTATCCGTACCTTTCTATTATTCCCTCTGCAAATTACTGTATTACTCGTACTTTCCACTAATCCCTTAACATTTTAATTTTGCTCACTAACAACATTAGATGTATAATTTTTGTTGCTTCTTAATCGCATATTAATATTGGGTTTCTTGGTACATTGGGGCAAAATCTGTTTCTGAATATTTCATCTAATCACACTTCTTAAGTTTCATTCTCTTCTAATTCAATCCCTACTTTAGTTAAAATACTTCTAGCTCCACCCTTTTAATCTTTCAAAATTACTTCCGATCTGTTCAACTATTCCATTTGTTACTTCAGTTATTATTAATTAAATTTATTGTGTTTTCATTATGTTTCTTTTGGTTTATTTTATTTTTGCAAAAAATGCATTGTTATAACCGCGAAACCTAAAATACTTTAAAAAAGCTGTTTAATTTGTTATAGAACATCCCGTACAATTTATGAAAAATGACAGCCTTCCTTTTTTTTAACAGAATAAGATAAAAAGGCTTAGGGGACTAGTGATCTAGAATATAATAATTTTATTTGTTTAGGCCGGTATGTTTCTTTATTTCAATGAAGGATGGAATTTCTGTGGAGGATCCTTAATCACCAGAAGATACGTATTAACAGCTGCGCATTGTTTGGTGAATAAGTAAGACATTTGTTCGTAATTATTATTTTCATATTTTGTTGCAATTTGCTTTTTATTTGTTTTTAACAGACCTGTATCGGTGGAAGTAATTCTGGGTGCACACAAAATTCGTCAAACTGAACCTACCCAACAACGCATTCGAACTTCCACATACAAAGTGCACGAACAGTATAACAGTTTGCAGAATGATATAGGCATCGTCTCTCTTCCGACACCAGCTAATCTCAATCGTAAGTTTTTGCATCGATAATTTACTTCTTACTAAATATTAATTGTAACTAATAATGAATTATCAGACTTATTAATTAAAGTAAAAATTAAATTATTCGATATGTTATATACACTATTTATTTATTTGTAGCTTTTCAATATCTATTTAATATTTATATACACATGGGAAAGCCTGTAATAAAAGTTCAAGTAAAGTCAAAGCCCCTTTTTTAGTATAATTTTCGGATTTACCACTTCGAATTATTTTATTCGATTTTGGTAACGTGCCTATCACGTTGAGGTTAGCTACGCCGGGATTCGTTTCAGAAAGTAGATATCCATATATTCAAATGGACCTTGTTGGAGCATACATACCTAAACCTAAAATGTAGCATCGTACTACAGATGGCGTTTACCGCGCCATTTGTGGTATTTTCTAAATCGATCGAAATCGCGATCCGCGTCTGGCAGTTTCGACAGAATACAGACCACTTCGAATTATTTTATTCGTGTTTGCAATTTTACAAAACCTAATTCAATTTTTCACAGAGTATGTTCAACTGATTGCACTTCCCCGTAGAGCTGACATTTCGAATAGTTTCGCGGGATCTGAGGCAATAGCAAGTGGTTGGGGATACACTTCTACTTCTGCTGCCGATATCAGTGACGTATTGCGATATATTAATGTTCCCATTATAACAAACGACGTGTGTAATGCAACAATACCGGGCATTACAGGCTCAATGGTTTGTTCTGGAGGAGCGGGCAATAAAGGGGTTTGTTATGGAGATTCAGGCGGACCTCTTATGGCCAGTAGAAAATTGGTAACTATAAGTTTAAAAAATTGAGCATTCACTGTCACCCAGTGTTGGTTGAAGCTGTGGTAGCAGGGCATCTCCCATTGATAAGTTGACGGTTGTTTGTTGTGAGTGAAGAATGATGATGAGTAAATTGTCATATCGCGGCTCAATCTTTCTATTTAGAAGAATCTCATTATTAGAGTCGCTGTTACATGTTTGAAATATAGGTTCTCTAGGTATAAGTAGGTTGCAGTCGGGCATTTAATAAATAAAATATTAAAAAAGAGTATTCAAATACAAATATAAATATTTTTTTTATGAATATGTATTTAAATACAAATACAAGTATTTATTAACAGGATATATTTAAATGTTTCAAAAGTATTTGAAATACTGCAACAAATATTAAGGTTTATAAAATATTTTATAATTATTTGTTTTTGAAAATTTATGGGGAAGTATCCAGATTGATACAACAGGTCGTGTTCCCGACAAGAAAGAATAAAAGAGATAGAACTGAAGCCGGGAACTCGATAAATACAAAACGATGTAGAACAAATTCAAAAGTAAGTCGCGCGGTCTGATGGACTGACAAAAAAAGAATAAAACTAAAGAAAAGTTTTATTTTTTAAGCAAGTATATACCTACCTAATATAAGAGAATAATATTCAAATACAAGTACAAATACTGCAGCTTTATTTATGTACGGCTGGCTGCCGTGCACCGCGACCACGTTAGCATCCCCAGATGGCAGAAAGTCCTGGCGAGGCATTGCATCATACCTAGTACAGGGTTTGCCCGGAAAGTAATAGGACTGAGTCGATTTAAAAAAATTTATTGAGCCAATCGTTACAATTCTTAAAAAACTTTCAAAATAGGCTCCTTCTGCGTCGATGCAGCGCTGCCAGCGGGATTTCCAAGCATTGAAGGCGTCACGGAAGGCATTCTCCGGAATAGCCTTAAGAGCCGCGGTGCATGCTGCTTGGATCCCCTCTGTCGTCTCAAAATGCTTGCCTTTCATCGGCCTTTTCAGGCGAGCAAACAAAAAAGTCCGGGGGGGCACATCTGGGCTGTAGGGCGGCTGCGGAAGCGTTGGGATGCCGGCCTTGGTCAGGTAGCTGTCCACAAGAAAGGCGGTGTGAGCCGGGGCGTTGTCGTGGTACAACGTCCAGTCGGCTGCGATGTCTTGTCGGACCCGATTGACCCTTTCGTTTGAGTCTCTTGAGCACTTCCACGTAACACTTGGCTTTGACGGTTTGTCCAGGAGGAACAAATTCACGGTGGACGATGCCTCTCATGTCAAAAAAGACAATGAGCATCGTTTTCGCTTTGGATTTACTCATTCCCCTACCAGTCGGAAGATTGCCTCTTTGTCTCGGGATCATACTCAAAGATCCATGACTCGTCACCTGTGATTACGTTATTCAAAAATTGAGGGTCACATTCACACATGTTTAAATTTTCTTGGCACACTTCCACTAGCCGCAATTTCTTCATTTAGATTAGGGTACCTATGTGCCTAGGATGTGGAAAGTAGCAGAAATTATGTTTCATGAACCAGGCAAAGCCTCTCACGACGTTGTATCATACAGGCCAATGTCCTTACTTCTTATATTATCAAAGTTATTCGAAATAATAATCCTGAAAAGAATGAAACCTATCATTGAAGAAAGGAATTTAATATCAAACCATCAGCTCAGCTTTAGAGAAAGGCACTCAACTATAGACCAGGTACATATAATTACAAATGTGACACAAAAAGCGTTAGAAAACGAAGAAGTGTGCTATCCCATGTTTCTCGATGTTGCACAAGCCTTCGATAAAATGTGCATGGTGGGTTAAATTACAAGTTAAATAAGCTACTTCTACTAAAATACTCGGAATTATTAGAACGTTACATCTCAAGCAAAGTCATCAGAGTAAAACAAAGAAATGCATACAAGAATTAAAAGAGATCGGAGCAGAAGTGCCACAAGGAAGTGTCCTAGGCCCTATCTTGTACTTGACCTACACCAGTGACATATCATACCTAGAACAAGACATTATAGCCACCTTTGCAAACGATGCCGCTATTCTAGCGGTAGGCAAAAAACACGCAGAAGCTGAAAATAAACTACAAACAACAGTTAAGCAAATATACAATTGGACCAAAAGATGGTGAATCAAATTGAACGAATCTAAATCTGTACACATGAACTTCACAAATAAAAGTAATCAACAAATACCAATCTTTATAAATTACGTCAGATTCTTTACGCAAATTCGGCAAAATATCTAGGTATAACATTAGACGCAAGACTTCGCTAGAAGATCCATGTTAAAAAGAAAAGCGAAAAACTCAATATAAGATATAAGAAAATGCACTGAATACATGGTAGGCACTCCAGCCTATTAATGTACAACAAAAACTTTTTTGTACAAACAAATCCACAAACCAGTGTGGACTTATCGCTTGCAGCTCTAGGGATGTGCCAGCAAAAGTAATATCATAATCATCCAGCGATACCAGAATAAAGTACATCAAAAACAGTGATCTCCATCGGTACTTCAGATGGACACCCATGTCAATGCCCGCACATCCAAATCTTTATGCACTCTACGTACCTTATATTTCATTATTTCTCATATTTTCCCTATCATTTCATTGCACCTATGTAACTCTTACCTGCACACATTCCAAACTTTGTTGGACAATATTTCAGAATATTTTAAAATGCTATAAAAAGAATTATTTCATTCAACAAATTATACTCATTCCACAATTTAATTTTAATCAAAACGAAGAAATTGTCATAGGTATGGTGAAATGATCAATGACCAACAATTTAGTAGTATCAGTCTGAAAATTACTGATATGCAATAATACTGATATCCTTTGTTGTATCTCTTGCAGGTTGGAATTGCTATATCTATAGGTCTCAATGGTTGTGAAGCTGGAGACCCATCCATCTTTACTAGGGTAACATCACATTTAGACTGGATCTCAGCAAACAGTGATGCCGTAATTTCTTAAATGTTCCTTAAACATCAAAGCAAATTTTGAAAATAAACAATTATGTATTGATATTGAATAGACCTTTATATATTTTTATATAAGTATAGTATATATTAATACATAAATATTCTATGTATTTAGAATGTTGACTTGGCATGGAATAATGTTTGGCACATTTTTATCCCCTCTCATAATACTTATATCTTTAAATCATGCAAGCTGATGGAGTCACGTGTGCCTATAAAAAACACAAAAATTAGCTTATAATTGATATACACCTTCAAATTAATCTCACTGATTTTCCTTAACTTTTGGTCGTTACGACATACATAGTGCCCTATGGCAATATTGTTAGAGCTGTTTTAATATACAAGGGATACCAGGACAAAACGAGGTTCGGGGAAAGACGGGAAGTGCGCTAATGTACATAATTCGTATGCACCTATGTTCCCTCGACAGAACTATTCGAGCATCCTACGTGAGTCAGCTGGAAGGAAACGTGTCCCTGTTTTTGTTGGTAACATTCTGTGAAAAAGTTGAATTTATTCATAATTCTACGAAGTTTTGTAACAAGCGTTGACGTGACGAGTAACTAAGCTTTTGCAATATTTTTAGCCCTAGATCGTAGCAGTAGTTCTGAAGTTTCATATTCCGTGTTCTAGAATGATCCAATATATGCCGTTTAGAAACCTGGCCTTCCTTGCCACTGTACTTGTTAGGTTACCTCCATACATGTAACAATAGGTAATTTTGGACACACCAAATATTTTTCTTCTCTTGATCTAACTAGCTGATTTCATCAGATAAAACTCCATACGAACTCAATTTCCAAAACAGAACTTGCAATTTAAATTTTTAAGAATGTCATTTGGTTTAACTAACTACTACACCAACTACCTTTCAAAGAATAATGAATAATGTTTTAACTCTTCTTAATTCTATACACAATGTCTCTTACATCTTGATGATATAAGTTGTGAAAACTCCTTAAAAGTCCACTGTTCACAAATTACGAAATGCTTTAAAGCGACTTCGAGAACAAAATCTGGAAATTCAGCCCGATAGATTGCAATTTCTTCGAGAAGAAGCAGTTTTCTTAGAACACATAATTAGAACAGACGATATTAAACCTGATCCAAAAAAGATAGGTGCTGTAAAAATTAAGAATAATAGAAAACAAGGTGTCTTATGTATCTTCTGCATTTAAATGTTGACAATATTGATATTGACATGTGAAAACTTTTTGAATTGTCAAATGTGTTGTGCAGCGTACCATTTATAATATTTAAGGGTAAAAACAGTCAAATTGTTAAATATAATTCCAATGTCGAAGTCTGATAAAATGGTAATGGTGTCTGTATAATCACATAGTAGTTTGCGTGCGTAATCTGCAAAAATTGATGCGAAATATAATTTTTCATTGAGTGGTATGTATATTTTAGTAATTTATACTGTGGCGATTTTATATTTTTTATAAAAACAATTATTATTTTTTAAAGTGAAGTGTTGAGTGTGTGTTTGTATATTTGCTGATGTCTGTGGAAATTGTATTACTTGTATTTGTGTGTTTGGAATTTTTGTAAATGTCTTTCTGTATTATTGTCGTTGTAAATTTCATTGTGTTATATTATTGTTGTGTAAATATTCTTTCCTAATAATTCTATTTCTATACTTACTCTTTACCTGTTCTGTGTCTATTCTTCGCTTAAACGACTATTTAATTGCCTTCGTACTTTCCTATAATCTCTTAATAACATTTCAACCCTGCATACTAACTGCATGACATTTATAGTCCTTACTATTCCTAATTGCTATTTTATGATGGGTCTGTTCGGTTATTTGGGTTCAAACTTAACTTCTCGGTATTTGGAAAATACCACAAATGGCGCGGTAAACGCCATCTGTAGTACGATGCTACATTTTAGGATTACGTATGCTCCAACAAGGTCCATTTAAATATATGGATATCTACATGCTGAAACGAATACCAATAAAAGTTGGTCTCTGTTCTCTCGGAGCTGCCTGCGACGAGCTGATGAGATCCAAAAAGATCGAAATGGTGATCCGCGTCTGAAGGTTTCGACAGAATACAGACCACTTCGAATTTTTTTATTCGATTATGGCAACGTGCCTATAACGTTGAGGTTAGCTACGCCGGGATCGTTTCAGCAAGTAGATATCCAAATATTTAAAAGGATCTTGTTGGAGCATACGTAATCCTTAAATGTAGCATCGTACTACAGATGGCGTTTACTGCGCTATTTGTGGTATTTTCTAAAACGCGCTGTTAAGACAGCAGGTAAAAGTTGGTATGTGTTCTGTCGGAGGTGCCTGCGACTCGCTGATGAAATCCAAAAAGATCGAAATCGCTATCCGCGTCTGGCAGTTTCGACAGAATACAAACCACTTCGAATTATTTTATTCTCAGTATTTCTTCTAAACGACATTTTCGGATTTCATAAGTAACTTATTGGTTCCCTACTTTAATCACTTATTTCTAACTCCTCATTATCACCCTTTCTACAATGTCTTTTCAAAAACTAAAATCAGTTGTGACCTGTGCTTCCTAACTTCAACTTCAACTTCAACTTCTACTTTTAAATTTCTAGTCTTTATTACATTTTCTGTAAATTAAATACTTTACCGTTTCCACGCATTATTTCAAAATACCTTTCCCCATGAGTGTTTTCCAACTTTGCAAGTGGTAAATATGTGTGTCGGCTCATTTTATACCTATAGAAGTCAACAAAGCTTCGGTTCTTTAGGTACATATTTAACAGCTAATGATATAGCAGTGAGGCAATTCACTTTGTTTATAACTTTTACCAACTTTGAACTCAAAATTATAATCAACTATAAATATGTTGTATTACGAAGCTATAAGTAAACTGTGGGTAAAACTTCCGTATCACGGCTCATTCTTGTTGGGAATGCCTTAAAATGAGTAATTATGAAAAACGTACATGAAATAATCGGGTGAAAGGTGTTTTAAAGAAGTTTTAATTGAAGATAAAATCTCCAAATATTTAGGGACCAAATCGTTCCAAATGGTCTCGATTTTGGCCATCCAATTGTCAATCGAGCGTTCAATCCCTTTCTCAAAGATATCTTTCATCAATTTTCATTGTGTAGTGATCATAGTTTGATTAATGTTGCGCGTCGTCTGTCATTGGCATCGAGTAGTGGACGCCTTCCCTGTCCAAGCCTCTGTTCGACCCCTTCACCCGCTCGCAGACGCCGGACAGTCCGGTAAACTGTTACCTGGGATATACCCGTTATAGCCATCAGATATTGCGGGTCTGTGTGGCCCCTATCCCAGTACCACTGAAGTGTTCTTCTGGCAACGTGTGCCGCGTTCTTGTGGCCAACTTTGCTCTTTAGTCCAGTCAAAATAGACATTTGACTTAACCAAAATTCGCATAGAGCCGAAAATTTGCAGAGACGTTAAATACGTCAATATAAATAAAATGTCAAAAGTTCCCTTCGATCGTACTTCTGCAAAAAATTTTATTGAAGGTCCAAAGTGCAAAATTAAGGTTTTTTCCATTTTTCTCGAAAACGGTAAGTTTTATGGTGGAAATAAGTCAGACAGAAGTTATAGACCATACAATTCTCTACAAAAATGGTCTAGTCACTTTTTCACCTACGATTAACCATTCGTGAGATATCGCGGTTTCAAACACTAGAAAATTCATATTTTACATAATATGCACACATTTCCGTGCACCACCTATGAAGTAATGTACTTGACGAATTTTTTTAACGTGGTTTCCCCAGTAAGTTTACTCTACGATCTATTGTCATTAAGAAAGTTTGATCAGATCGTATCCTATTGATTGAAAAAATGGTAATATTGCTAACGATCAATGTGGAATGGGTGGCTTTCTTCTAAATGTTATTATATATAGATAATTGTCTAATTCTACTTCGACAATTATTTCTTCGTCTTCATTTTCTTCTTGCAGAATTTCTGTTCACTGTTCTAAGAAAATGAATGCATCAATTGTCTTTTCATTAATATCATAAATATTGTCATCTGTTGTATTTGTTTTAATATTGGAGCCAGTCTGACCCTGACAATTGATGCATACTGGCGAACAAAATAGTCCCACTTTTTGACAGCCACAATTCTTACTACAATCCGTCTTGCATTTACAAAAAAATAGTATTAAACAGTTTTTCTGGAGCAGACGGGAGTAGAGTTTGAATTGGCTCCAAATAATTGTCTGTTAATTTCCAACCCCATCCTTCTGGGTCCAGCTCATTGCCTAGCCACACTTGAACTTGATAATACACACGATACAAGCGTTGAGAGGCAGAAGCAGATGTTGAAGGCAGACAAGACAACTGTACTGTACAGCAGTATTTAAATTGTTCGAAAAACGTAATGATTTAATTGATTGCGCAGAAGTATTTACAAAGATTGACTCTTCTCCACATGACATCGTTACAAATGAAATTCGTTTTCTTCTTGCAATGGTGCTTCAAAAACAATTGATTCCACAGACAAATATAGATATTTGAGGTTTGTAAAATCTGCATGGAACAATAAAACGGTACAGTACATTATCTCATAGGTGGTGCGGAAATGTGTGCATATTATGTAAAATATGAGTTTTCTAATGATTAAAACCGCGATATCTCATGAATGGTGAGTCGTAAGTGAAAAAGTGACTAGACCATTGTTGTAGAGAATTGTATGATCTACAACTTTTGCCTGACCTATTTTCACGATAAAACTTACCGTTTTCGAGAAAAATGGAAAAAACCTTAATTTTACACTTTTGACCTTGAATAAAATTTTTTGCAGAAGTACAATCGAAGGGGACTTTTGACATTTTATTTATAATGACGTATTTAACGTCTCTGCCAATTTTCAGCTCTATGCGAATTTTGGCTAAGTCAAATGTCTATTTTGACTGGACTAG
>NW_020442443.1:369403-377827 GCF_000699045.2 Agrilus planipennis
CCAACCAAAAACTACTGCGTAGAATTAATTGGAATTTTTCACACACAAGCCTTGCTATATGAGCTCTCAAAGCATATAAAAATTATACGGCTTAAATGTGAAGTTGGGTGCAAAAGAATACAATTAAATCCTCTGTCGGGAAAAAACGAACAACCCGATATATTTCATGCCTGATCGAAATAGATTTTCATTCATGCGCATAAAATTAATGAGTCATTTCTTTAAAAGACACTTTCTTGGCGGGGACACTCATAAAATCATTTAAACTGTTAGATTTTAGTATGTACTTCCGGCAGTGTTGTCAATTGCCTGTGTCTATAAAAAAGTACTGTGACTGACTGGCTAACTGACTGACAGACAGACGGAGATCGCACAATGTAAATCAATGAGCCTAAATTTAGAGGGAATACTTTAATTGTGCACTAATGAATAAGGAGCGATGTTTTGAAATTTTAACACTAAGGGAATGAAAAGTGATAGTATTGCTATTAAGGAACATTCTTTTTTAAAATATACACGGAGGGGAGGGGGAAGTGGAATGGAGGGTTTAGATGACGTTATAGAACATCTTACATGTGTTTGTATAAGTGAGATGAACACTTTGAGACGGAGTAGGAGCGGAAGTGAAAATTAAAAGTGTTACTTCTGAGAGGAGGAACATGGATAGTGATAACCTTGTACAACACTAAGAAGGGGTCTTTAAATGATAATAAAAGGGTGCATGCATAAATCTGAAAAGAAACTAACGTTACTTAGACTATTATTATTATTTCGAGATCAATTACACTCGCCTTTTTAAGCCTTCTTATAATTTATAGACCGATTCGTCTTTCTTTCTATGATCAAATATTGCAGTGTCATTAAAATGGTTAACAATGAAGAAGAGGGGATGGGTGGAGGTGAAGGTAACAGTCAGTACTATAATAGAGATGCCAGTTGAGGTAAGGTGGTAGGGTTGAGGGTAAGGACATTATGAGGATGGAATTGAGAGAAAAAAAGAGGTAAGAGTCTAGGTTAGGATTTTTAGGACTTTCTTCGTTGAACTGTAGACAAAAATCACCCTTTACCATGTAAGATTATGTAAGGCTATGTAAAGTTTATCTTACGTTGTAATACTTCCTTTTTCAAATTTTAGATTATTCCACCCTCCGTGTCTCTAACCCTCCCCTTCCGCTTGAAAACACTTGTAGTGTTATACAAGGTCGTCCCTATTAACTACAATTACCATATCGATCTTTCAATTATGGTCAATAATTATGAATTCTGATTTAAGAATAATTTACAGCAAAACGTCTTGACGGGTAGATGGGCGCCCAAACCAGTTCAAACAAATAAAAAGCAAACATAAAAGCGTTTTACAGCTTGTTGTGTTATACAGGTAAATGTTTTGCATAAAAACGTTTTTGCTTCATCAATCAGCGCCCATCCTTATATAATCATTTTCATTCCCTTACTATGCCGGGCAGTAGCATAGTTGAGGACGCTCGGAAGTCTTTTATCTAATGGTAAGACATGCGCCCTATTACCGTTAGCATGCGGTTATTTCCAAGAGAAAGTTCGGTAGAGAAGTCCTTAGCAGGAAATTTTCAATATTTGAAATTATTTTTCTCTGGCAGTTTCACGCCATCATAAATAAATACTGTAATGTTCGTGGGTTTAACAAAATTTAACTTCTAAGACGGAAACTATTTATTTACACTAATTATTATTGAACTTAACACTATTAAATTATTACTAAACTTAGGTTGTGAATTATTCTATTTATTTACAACTACTGTTGATATATCACTATGCACTGCGCTATTTATTTCACTTCTATCACTGTTAATTTATTTCTCTATTCACTTCTGCAACGGTCAATTTATTTCTACTCTCGCGGCGATCGTCTCTTCCTTTAAATACTCTTTTGTTCCCTTTCTGGAACTTTCTCGAGCCGCCCGGAAAAGTTTCATTTTCTTTGAACTGTTTAACTGCTTTCCCAGAACGCAGGTACGACACACATTTACAAATACGGCGCACATGAAGAAAGGCGCCCGCAGCTAGTCGGCGAATCGATAAGCCGCTCACACACACGTATGCCCCATCGCACACAAACACGCTCGTGCTCGTGCTATTTTATTTTAGGGAATTTTGTATTTTTCCTGATTTACCCACTAATTACAAACGGTGATCTAATCTTAATGCGAATGATACCTAGAATCAATCAAGGCAGCAAAGATCACTTGGTTTTTAGCCACTTAGATTTCCAGCAGCTGCATTTGGTATTTTCAATACGCCTAAGATATTTTCATAAATTGCAAGGTCTGTGAACTTTTTATTCCCTTATTGGAAGAATAGACAAATAACGATTGATCAATTTGTACACAATAGGTATAAGGAACATTTTGAATCAGAGGGACCTGACGTCAAAATTTAATTTCATATAAATATTAAAACTCCTTGATTATAAATCGTATGCCCTTCTTTTAGTATTTTGCGATTCTTGTCTTCTTTATAACGATCCATCTGGTGGTGACTGCTATGATATTCGTTAAATATAGAAAAGTTTATCAACAATCCGGAACACTGTTTAGTGAAATGCGACAAGGGATTGGTCAAAGCTTTTATATATATCATGAAGTCGCTTATAAGGACTTGTTCGATGAAATTCAGCAAAAGGTATTTTATTCATCTAGTTTAAGGACGTATAATGTAACAAAACGATGACTTACAATCCATTTAACTGTATTCGTGTAGCGTTGCTTAGTAACTATTAGATTCTGTAAATAGATATGCTTTAAATGATAAAATTTTGATGATTGTTTTTGACGTGACAACGTCTTATAATTCGATGGATCCGGCTGCACGCACGAAAAAACATAACTCATGCGGCGTTACCTCGCTCTGAGGCGTTCCATTTAAGGCTTGAAGTGCAAGCGAGAGCGCGGAACGAGCGACAAAGAGGCGCAATCGGCCCCCGCGTTCGGCAGCGTTAGACATCTGTCTCTCTCCTACTTGAGTGAGCGATGCGTCCGCGTGGACAACTGCTATACAATAATACATTTACATGTTTTCGTCAGGTATGAAGTGCAATGAAAAGTGAATGTGGTGTCAATTGTTTATAGCAACGATAATTGCGGCAATAAAGGTAATGATTCTTTCGATATTAAATATATGTTCTGGGGTCCCAAGAGATTTGAATGTACACTGTTACCTAATAAATAAACCATCAAATATTGTCGAATTGAAGCTAGAGTTACAAAAATTTTAATGATGTTTAAAAGTTGTAAATAAAAGTTCTAAAACAATTGCTCAAAGTACATTCATACTTGTAAAAACTATGTACATTGGAAAAAAAATAAATAAAAATNGAAAATTTGCAGAGACGTTAAATACGTCAATATAAATAAAATGTCAAAAGTTCCCTTCGATCGTACTTCTGCAAAAAATTTTATTGAAGGTCCAAAGTGCAAAATTAAGGTTTTTTCCATTTTTCTCGAAAACGGTAAGTTTTATGGTGGAAATAAGTCAGACAGAAGTTATAGACCATACAATTCTCTACAAAAATGGTCTAGTCACTTTTTCACCTACGATTAACCATTCGTGAGATATCGCGGTTTCAAACACTAGAAAATTCATATTTTACATAATATGCACACATTTCCGTGCACCACCTATGAAGTAATGTACTTGACGAATTTTTTTAACGTGGTTTCCCCAGTAAGTTTACTCTACGATCTATTGTCATTAAGAAAGTTTGATCAGATCGTATCCTATTGATTGAAAAAATGGTAATATTGCTAACGATCAATGTGGAATGGGTGGCTTTCTTCTAAATGTTATTATATATAGATAATTGTCTAATTCTACTTCGACAATTATTTCTTCGTCTTCATTTTCTTCTTGCAGAATTTCTGTTCACTGTTCTAAGAAAATGAATGCATCAATTGTCTTTTCATTAATATCATAAATATTGTCATCTGTTGTATTTGTTTTAATATTGGAGCCAGTCTGACCCTGACAATTGATGCATACTGGCGAACAAAATAGTCCCACTTTTTGACAGCCACAATTCTTACTACAATCCGTCTTGCATTTACAAAAAAATAGTATTAAACAGTTTTTCTGGAGCAGACGGGAGTAGAGTTTGAATTGGCTCCAAATAATTGTCTGTTAATTTCCAACCCCATCCTTCTGGGTCCAGCTCATTGCCTAGCCACACTTGAACTTGATAATACACACGATACAAGCGTTGAGAGGCAGAAGCAGATGTTGAAGGCAGACAAGACAACTGTACTGTACAGCAGTATTTAAATTGTTCGAAAAACGTAATGATTTAATTGATTGCGCAGAAGTATTTACAAAGATTGACTCTTCTCCACATGACATCGTTACAAATGAAATTCGTTTTCTTCTTGCAATGGTGCTTCAAAAACAATTGATTCCACAGACAAATATAGATATTTGAGGTTTGTAAAATCTGCATGGAACAATAAAACGGTACAGTACATTATCTCATAGGTGGTGCGGAAATGTGTGCATATTATGTAAAATATGAGTTTTCTAATGATTAAAACCGCGATATCTCATGAATGGTGAGTCGTAAGTGAAAAAGTGACTAGACCATTGTTGTAGAGAATTGTATGATCTACAACTTTTGCCTGACCTATTTTCACGATAAAACTTACCGTTTTCGAGAAAAATGGAAAAAACCTTAATTTTACACTTTTGACCTTGAATAAAATTTTTTGCAGAAGTACAATCGAAGGGGACTTTTGACATTTTATTTATAATGACGTATTTAACGTCTCTGCAATTTTCAGCTCTATTCGAATTTTGGCTAAATTATGACTTATTTTTGTCTATTTTGACTGGACTACTTGTTTTCCATCAATGCTGGGATAATTGTATGGCATGTAATAGAACAATAGTTCGGTAATTTGATTCTCAATTCAAATGTAAGCTTTGTTTGCATGGTAATCACCTAGCATCAAATTAATTAATCAAAAACTAACTGCTCCCAACTTTACAACCTATGGGAATTATACAGCCACTTATCATAGATAACAGTCAGTACTCAACCGTCTCTGACTTCGCCACTGCAGTCCAAGTTATTTTTACTTAAAAAGTGATACCCGCTGAACAGTTGTTAATACAATATAAATATATTGTTTCTATTCGAGGAAGGTTCAGATACAATGTATGTAGATAAAATAGGGAAAGGGGTACACTGTTGAATATCTTAATCTCTCTACTCAACTTAACGTAATACAATACAAACCAAGTTAAGTTAGGTTAAGTTAAGGTATGCAGCGGTGCTCCCTTCCCCTATTTTATATACATATATTATACCTGTACCTTCCTCGAACGGGAACAATTTGTTTCTATTTATATCGTGTAAACTACTGTTGAGTGGATATCCCTTTTTGAAGCGAATACAACTTGAACTGAAAAGACGAAGTCAGAAACGGCTGATAAGTGACTGTGAAATTCGCATAGGTTATTTAACTATAAAATATTTATTTACAAAGAAAATCGTTTAAAACCACTTCCCCCTGCTTTTTTCTTCCGAGTTTCTTATAAATAGACCTTTTCCAACTAAAAGCAGTACTACAGGAGTTTAACTGTTAGCTGTAACTACCAAAATCAACTGTTAAGTGTAATCTGCAAGTATTTATTTTCAATTAAAACTACTCAAAACACCCTCCCCTCGATTGTTTGATGGAAGTTTTTCATGATTAAGTAATTTTCAGCCATTTTCAACAAGAAAAAGTAACATTTTCGTAAAAGCCGTGATACTGAAGTTTTTAACTTTCATTCACAACCGAACATTCTTTTCCTTTCTAAGCAATCATGCTTGTCGTGTTTACCACTTTTATACGAAATTCATCCAAATTATTGGCATATACGCCCGAAGGTAAATGAGAAATGGGTATCGCATTCAATAGAATTTCTCCCCTAAGGAAGAGATTGTCTTTAGTATTTTTTACATTATATCCGTTAAATATTTATCTGCGGTGTGTACGTATGTTTAATAGGTTCGGTATATTACTGACCAAGAATTTAATGCTCATTGTAAGAGCATACATTTTTATCTGAATAACAAAGTATTTAAAAATTCTTTCAGATATATTTCCTGACCACTTCTACAATGGGTAAATCTACCAAGAACACCCTGACAACTTTCCTCTGCATTTTCAACTCAATTATTTTGGTAAGTACTGTCGAAATACCAATAAAACGTTTTTGAATACATACAATTATCTTTACGTTTGGTTGATCGCAAGGAATGTACCAACCTATACCTAATAGAAAATATAAACCATTATTAAAGAAAATGTCATATCTTGTCAGTGTTGATAAATCCACTCGAAATGCAGATTAGCTGGAAAGCGTCAGAAAAGTAAATTAATAAATACAATCTCATTCATTAGAGGTGCCTGCAAGTTAAAAAATATCAACATCACTGAATCTGCCAATGAGAATCCTACATTGAAATTAATAAAAATCGGTTGTCTGTAAAGTCGATTTACTGACGATAGTTGAACGTGACAACGCCATAAGAAAATACTGATGGAATGGTTTGACACAACATTCACTTTTCACTGCACTTCATACTTGACGAAAACATGTAAATGTATTATTGTATAGCAGCTGTCCACGCGGACGTATCGCTCACTCAAGTAGGAGAGAGACAGATGTTGAACGCTGCCGAACGCGGAGGCCGATTGTGCCTCTTTGTCGCTCGTTCCGCGCTCTCCCTTGCACTTCAAGCCTTAAATGGAACGCCTCAGAGCGAGGTAACGCCGCATGAGTCATGTTTTTTCGTGCGTGCAGCCGGCTCCATCGAATTATAAGACGTTGTCACGTCAAAAATTTCTACTTTTAATAGCGGTTAATATTTAATTTAAATATTATTGTAAGATTAATTTAATTTCTTTCCCACTGCAGCTTACCTCCAATGAATGACGAAAAGTTTGTTGCTGCTGTCACACTCTCGCCGGAAAGCGAACCCGGGTCCCTTGGCTTTACGCGCCAACGGTCTGACCACTAAGCTACAACGAAAGGTGACAGCAATAACAACGATGAAATGTACTTAACAGAATCGTCAAAACTAATGTATATTTGTCAATATAAGTTTGTAATGCACCTTAAAAAAATTTTACTTTTAATAGCTATTAATATATATTTAATTAATGATCCGAAATTTACTGCTGCTAATAAAACATTGTTCTAAACTTTATTCTGTATAACATCATTGAGACCACATGCAACGGTTTTTGTTTTGCTTCAAGTACTTATCTGTACTAAGGTATAGGCGCAGGGATTTTTAAATATATAATGTACCAATAATTCTAGTACTATTGATTTTGAAAATAAATATTATTCTGTCATAAACGTTACTGTTTTGCACAAATTATGAGTGTTACATTACTTAACTTTTCATTTTCATTTTCAGATTTGTGGAGTAGCCCTTTTTATGTTACACAGCTATAGATTGCTTACCCTCCGCTCTGTAACGGAGATTACAAAAGGCGCAACAGACAATGTTCAGATGGCTCCGGTAATATGTTTAATTATTGCTTTAGTGCTTATAGTTGTATCAGGGATTGCGTTTTTTGGGATATTAAATGGGATAACAATAATATTATTTGTGGTACGTATTAAACATAATATTTTTTATAGTGAATACATGCTTAAAGGGACGTTTTTATTCTGTAAATTATCTATGTCCTTTCATAAAACTCGCTTTCTATCAGATTGCGACTGTCAGGTCTCTCTTTAATTAAATATAATGCCGAAATTCCTTAAATGTTAACAACCGGAGTTATTTTGACTTGTTTTTGTTTACCTGTGGCCTTTTCCAAAGAATCTGACGATCGGATTTCTCATTATTGTTTTACGTTACCGATTGAAGTTTATTATTTTATGAATATTTGCACTCGAAAATGACTTGTAATTTGGATTCGTTTATCCAACTAGTCCAACCTACATACATGTGTGTAAACTCACTGAATATACCATATATGTAAGCTAATTCGAGTTCTTACTCCTTTTTTTATTGTTTTCCTTATATCATTTTGGCAAATATTGGAACGGCAATATTGCATTACACTGAAAAAAAGATATTCTTGTGTAAAAATAATATATGGGGTTGTGCGGAGTCATTTCGTTTTTTTTTTTGTGGAACTTAAAGACAGTTTTCGTATAATAAACAAATACTTTATTAAATTATATATTGACCGTTCTGGTCCAACACCTTTTGCCATCTTTCTGGTAGTAGCATAATTCCACGCTCATAAAATTTTTGGTCTTTGCTGGCAAAAAACTGATCGAGGAGGTTTTTGACCTCCTCATTTGAGGTGAAGGTTTTACCGTCTAAAAAATTTTGGAGTGACCGGAACAAATAATAATCCGATGGTGCCAGGTCTGGAGAATATGGTG
>NW_020442443.1:381777-383570 GCF_000699045.2 Agrilus planipennis
GCCTCCGCGTTCGGCAGCGTTCGACATCTGTCTCTCTCCTACTTGAGTGAGCGATGCGTCCGCGTGGACAGCTGCTATAGAATAATACATTTCCATTTACCTCCTTCTCTA
This sequence comes from Agrilus planipennis, assembly GCF_000699045.2. NCBI lineage: Eukaryota > Metazoa > Arthropoda > Insecta > Coleoptera > Buprestidae > Agrilus > Agrilus planipennis. The sequence continues at coordinate 381,889 of NW_020442443.1, forward strand.
TATCCATACAAAATATCTATCAAACAAATAAAATTAAAATTTTCTTTTAAAAATGAAACCATTCCATCAGTATTTTCTTATGACGTTGTCACGTTCAACTATCGTCAGTAAACCGACTTTACAGACAACCGATTTTTTAATTCCCAATATATCTAATGTGATTGGAAATTTGATTGACGCTACTACTTGATATGTTAGCCACCACTAGTCAATTAGACCTTTCAATGTAAAAACAATAATTTCTGTCAGAGGTAATTCACAATCTCAAGGCCCATGACGTAAGGTTCAACAGTGACAAAACTCCGCTCATTTCTACTTCTCAAGGTAGTTGCCCCTGAAAGCACGTTATTCAAAAATAATTTTAAAATTTATGGATAATGAAATTAAGTGCTCATCTATCAAAATGTAAAATCTGGAATAATTTGACCGTTTATTTCCTAAGACATCTTTGTTCAAAGATTTCGGTTTTCACATTCCACAGCTCTACTACAAGCCGTGCTGATAAAATTGGCAACAGAGCGTTGCTTCAATGTGAGAGTCTTACCAAGACGCGTTACCTTTTTTTTTGGGGGTTATCGTTTATTATTAATTGTTTTTTTCTAAAAGGAAGAGTTTTTTAGTAGGTTCATGTTGTAAAACACTTTTATATTAACCGACAATTTCAATGATACAGTAAAATAGAGATCGTTTTATTAAAAATAACAGAGTTAGCTCCTATTTCCCGAACAACATTTGCATTAGTGGAAGAATTGGAAACCAAATTTTCAAAATTAAATTCTATTACCTGTTAATATTATAACAAACGTCGTCCTTACTAAACCCTTAGTACCTATAACTTAACCCAGCCTATAATTTCACATTCAACTTTTCACTTCTTGATAAAGGAACATGCATATGCGTTACAGGTAAGTATGTTATCTAATATTAATTTTAAAAATTTTTACGTCTACATTGTGTCATTCTAATGCAGCCGGTTTTCTCGCAAAAAATGGCTATAATAATGCATCTTGTAAACCTACCCGAGTAGAATTTATTTTTGGGAACCGGTTGAGTCCCGATTGGGTTTCCCCAAATTCAAATAGGGTCCCAAATGGGATACCCAACCGGTTTCTTATTNGTAGTATATCATATGATAGTATAATATAAGTATAATTTCTACTGAATAACTGCATTTTCCGTTAGGTTATAATCGTTGGAGGGTTTTTATGCTGTCGAAATCCATCCCAATCCCTTACATCATAAAGAGAAGATGCAATAGCATTAACACTTTTTGCAATTGAATTATTAAACATTGTATCACTGTTACCATTCTCACAAACAACATTTTGAATATTGTCTAACCTCAAATTTTCTTCTTCATGTATTATGATAACTCCCGATATTTTTCACCAAATTTTCTGACACGTAAACGTGTAAGATCACGACGTCTTTCTTGCGATGAATTTGTTGGCATAGTACATAAATAAATTGTTGAGATATCGATGTTGATACACGAAAAAAAAAACAAAAATCGGTTGTCTGTAAAGTCGGTTTACTGACGATAGTTGAACGTGACAACGTCATAAGAAAATACTGATGGAATGGTTTTATTTTTTAAAAGAAAATTTTAATTTTATTTGTTTGATAGATATTTTGTATGGATATAGAGAAGGAGGTAAATGGAAATGTATTATTGTATAGCA
>NW_020442443.1:383852-395549 GCF_000699045.2 Agrilus planipennis
TCAAATTTTCTTCTTCATGTATTAAAGATAACTCCCGATTTTTTTCCTGAAATCTTCTGATGCGTAAACGTGTTCACGACGTCTTTCTTGCGATGAACTTGTTGGCATAGTACATAAATAAATTGTTGAGAATATCGATGTTGATATACGAAAAAAAAAGGGTATGTCTAAACTGTTTTGTAAACTACTAGTAGTTATACTGGTCACGAACGCACGCTACCCCCACTTGCTCTTCAAAATGTTTTCTTGGGTTACAATAAAATAAGTCTAAGATATAGTTAAGGAAATCCCGATTGGGTCCCAATAAATACTTTCCAATAAATAGCTAACTGTTACATGAAAGTATAAAAACAATTACTAATAGGATACAGTAAATAAAATAACTATTTTTATTTATAAATTAAATAATTATTAATTATTCTTCAATAAGATTGTAGTTCGGAAGTGCAGTTTAGGATTGCCCTACAATACGCAGATCAAAATTTATTGGGTATAGGTAGAAAATGACCAATTTGGGCAAAGTTTGAGCTTTCCCTAAAATACGCAGATCAAAATACATTGGGCATAGGTGGAAAATGCCCAGCTTGGGCAAATCTAACAATCTTCAATAGGGATCCAATTGGAGTTAGGGAATTCCCACAATAAATTCTACTCGGGTACTTATTCAAGGATCGCGCACTTTAAAATATTCCTATTTTAAATACATCGTGTGATAAAGTTTTCATTTATGGAGCTTGTTTTGGCATAAAACTTATTTTGAGGAATTCAAAAAAATTTTTTAATAATAATATTTTGACGACATCTACCTAGATACTAATTGTAAGATTTTGTAAGAAATTCTTTGATGATGTGTTTGTTAAAGTACAAAAATAAAAGTTGCAGTTAACTGCCTTTCAATTTTAGTATAAATGTTGTGCTGTTAACGGACCTAATGACTGGGAACCAATATGGAGGAATAAATCTGCTCCAGCTGCTTGCTGTAAGAACATGCAGCAGAGCAGGTGTGCCATTAGCGAAGCATTCCAAAAAGGATGTCTTGATTCCCTATTTGATGAGCAGCTATTACACGGCTTAATTTTTGGTTTTATTCATGTTGTACTGGTTGTTTGCGAGGTATGTTTTTTAAATATAAATTTGTTATAATATAATAGTTAGAATCCTTCTTGTTTTGTTACAGATTATTACAGCTGCTTTGTCCTTTTACTTGGTAGTTTTAATAGAGCAAATATAATAAATACAAGGGAACAAAACAAAAGCTGAAAAATCGATTAACCTACGCTGCATTCTATATAACTGATTAATACCTGTTGTAATAATTGCAAATACAAAACATAAACAAAATAAAAAGTATAGCATTACAGTTTACTGTTTTATTAAAATGACACAGTAAAATAAAATAAGGGATCCTACCGTAGGAAAAATGCCCTTGTCGTTACGTTACAACCAAAACCCGAAATGTGACTTTTGTGAGGAATTTAGATACGTGTAAAATATGAAACATTAGATTTCGTAACTGTCACTAGATCAAAGCATTCCTTGACTTTTTAACTTACCACAAACCAAAAATAAAATAAATTTTGTTGCTACACGAAGACAAACAGAGGAACCGTCGTCTACAACTTAACTCGAAGGCTACATCGTTAGAACACAAATAAGTTGCCTCGCCAGTGGTTTCTGAATTCACCCGACCAAATAAGTAACTGTGGGAACACTCTGTATAGTATAAAAATTCGTAGACATATGGTACATGCACATGTATGCAAATGACTTAACATTCCTATCGTCGCTGTCGATTGACTAAAACTAAGTCAACCATCGAACTCGGGTCAAACTGCTAGATAAACATTTTACATTTAACCAATGTAAGTAACTATAGTATAAATATTGTGTAAATATTTCGCATAAATCAGCATCGCAAATAGACTATATAGTACAGTCACTGAAGGTTTTCACCTCCGATTTCCTTGAACCTCCATCGATTTTCATGAAAACTGGTGAGTAGTTACAGGGTTCCTGAAGAAACAAAAGTGACATAGTGCCAACTTGCGCTTTTACCCTGGGGGTGGATGCCATCCCTTCTCGGGAATTTTATGAAAAATAACCCCAGAAATTGATAGAGAGACCAATTTTAAGCAAAATTTGTTATATACAGTTATTAGGATAAATCAATACGTTTTGAGTTACTAAAGATCAAAGATTTTGATTTTTCGTGAAAAAAATACGTTTTAAAACAGTTTTTCATAAACAACTCAAAAACTATAAGGTTTTACGAAAAAGTTGTCATTACCAAAATTGAAGCTAATAAAAAAACAAAAAAACTCCATACTTAAAAAAACTTTTAATATTAATTCAAAGTGAGCTATAGGTAATTGAATGTATACTTTTTTCCTGAGAGTACTCAAATCTAAGTATTCAAGCTTAAATAACGGGAAAACGATGCATTTTATAAAATATACTTACTAAACACTTTTCAAAGTGCACAGAAATACCTATCAAATGAGATGCAGAAGAAGTTGATACCATCAAAATTAAGCATTTTCCTAATTTTCGTAAATTTCATTTTCTTTTGATAATAACTCCAAAAATACTCGATAACTCGAGAACGAAATTTGAGTTTGTTTTTTAAGAAAGGTTCTAATTTTTTTTTTATTTTTGTGGGATAAATAATAACCGAGATAGAAACGTTTAAACCCTGCATTTTACTTCGAGAACCATGTAACAGGGGCCCTTTAACCTTTTATCTTTTAAAAAATAAGGGTTTTAAACGATTAAATTTAATACGGACTTATAGCTCTTGAAATTACCTTTCAAATGGTTTTTAGATGAACCTGATATCATAAAAATCAATTGAGTTATTGTAAAAAAAACCAATAAAAATTTTTTGGAAAACTTTTTGGGGCAGAGATTTTATGAGGAAAAAAGATAGATAGTAAGAAGTAGATGTGTATTTTTTATAATCGTACGTGGATCACCCTCGAGACATGAGGAGCAAGAAAATTTCATTTGCCATTTAATAGCCTTAAGTGCGAAAACTCGAATCTCAGATGCTGAGAGTGATGTGCAGCTCGGGTGGAACTTAGAGTTGCAAGTGTCACACTCGACAAAATCAGCCTCATTGCTTTTATTTTTCACTACGATAGATTTATTACACTTGGCACAATTATCCATTGTAATTTTGAACTGAAACTGTTTGATAAAAAAAACTGAGCAAAAAGGGGTGTACTACATATAGGGCATTTGGCATAAATGAATTAATGTAAAAAAAATCATTTTTTTGACTTTCAACACTATTTCTTACTAAACAAAAGTACTTAGCGACTTCTAACTGACATCATTTTTTAGATTATATGGGGATTAAAATACATCTAAAATAAATATGAGGAAAAATACACTGCAGAGAGGATATTTCACAAAAACGAAAAAAAAATCTTTTTCCTTCACTAATTGTTAAATTAAAAAAGTTTGCCTAAACATCTCAGATTGTGAATAACGAAATTCACGATCAGTGTATTTTTACACTATTTTACCAAAAATCGCGTCATAACAGAAAAATTAAGTCATTATGTTCTCTTGACTTTGCTACGCATCTAAAATATGGGTACAAGGAAATATCCTATTTTATACAAGAAGAAAAAAATTATAAGAAAAAATGCCTTTTCGGAACAACAAATTGCAATTCAAACTATTTCCAAATTGCTCATATGCCAAGTACGAAGGCAATTCTCCTGAAATGCGTGACGCCTCAAGGCAAACATCCGATATACGGTCATTTAATATTATTGGAGGAAAACTCAATTTTTTATTTTAATAAAGTCATGCATTTACAATAAATTTATAGAAGCACTAGCCTTTCTGAGTTCCTTAATGACGTGAAAAATTTGCATGATATCGAGAAAATCGTCCACAAAAGGAGATTGACCACTAATGCACCTTATTTCATTGTTCCACTCGCCTCTTTATTGCCTATGCATGTACAGCCCATTTCAATTTGTTTGAATTGTGACCTTGAAGAAATCTGCGCGAAGATAGAAAGAATACACACTAGGCGTGAGCGAGACTGAAATAGTTGGAACAAGCTTGAACGAGCAGAGCTCTCGATGGACGGTCTTAGGAGATCGGCTAGAACTGTACAGTATTAGACGAAAATGTTTAGCAATTTCTTAAAACAAAAATATATATAAATTAACAATAGAAAACAAAGCAAAAGTTTTATAGGTGTGTAGAGCGTTAAGTTAATTTACTTGTTATTATGTTTGGCTAAATATGCTTTTAAATAAAGGATATTCTTAAATTTTAACGAGGAAGTTTAAATAATTTTGCCAACGGTAACTGTGCACTTTTGTCTAGCTCTCGCTCGACGATCGGTGAAGAAATGAGCTCCGCAGACAAATATGATTGAATTTGGAATTATGCTATGGCGCATCCTAACAAAGGGAAGGGGCATATTTCCAACTTCTTGGAAAGAACAGTACAGGTACGCTGGCGAGAGGTCGTCATAGGAAGGGGAGAGCTAAGTTTTGTTTTTTAGTTGACTTTATATTCTGAAAAGAAAACTTGCTCTAGCTGCATTGTTATTAATGGTAAATATAACCACCTATGTAAATTTGATATTAAGATACTTTTTTGGATGATTCCACGGACGATTTTTAATATTTTAATATTTAACCACCTACAGTCGGAAAGTAATAATGTGCCCCAGCTTGGGGCTAGTCGTTAACAGGCTGGGATATGTTGTTCAGGTACCTCTGGAAGGTATAATTTGTAAAAAAAGATGTATTGAATTTAGCCAAGCATGTATTACAGATTAATCAACAATGTCTTATTAATAATCAATCAGATTACTTAATTTTTGGTACATTAAACAAACATCTGATTGTCTGGCCACAGTTTTTAATTTCTGGCCACCTTTCATAACTGCATCTGCAGCTCATTCCATGATGTCCAGGGATATAGAATCTCGTGTAGTTTTTCGAGTGTAAGTCCTCATGCTGCAAAAGAAAAACAATATTTTTACTAAGGCGATGAGCGAACAGTAATGGATAGATAAATTGGGGCAAGTTGTTCCGAGGTCTCAAAGTGGCCCCCAAAAACGGAACATGTAAAATTTTGTAGGTTAATGCGACTTACCCAAATAGAGACATATGTTTGATTAATTAAAAATAAGGAGTTTTGTGTAGTTTTTATTTACTTCAAGTAAATATTGACAAAATTGACGTATGAATACCGTTTGAAGTGTCAAATGTAGAGTACACCTCAGCTTTTATAATATTTATGAGGAAGATACAGAAAAATTGTTAGACATAAATCTAATGTAGATATTGATAGAATGGTAATGGGCTCTGTTTAAATGAGTAGTGGTTTGCATGCATAATCTACAAAAGTTAACGGGAAATTTAATTTTTATTGAAAGGTACGTGCCGTTTTTTATAATTTACATTTTCCCTTGTTTTACAGTTTCTCATGAATAAGTCAAAGTTTTGGTTTGTGCGGTTTACAATTTAATGCTCTTATATGTAAGAAACTGTACTCTCTTGAATTCCGCAATAATACATTGAGATTGCCATTAATAAAAAATATCGATGACGTCATACTTCCTAAAAGAGCTACCCGGTACCTAACAATTTTATTCGAATGAATACGCAAATACAAACAAAATTTAGCGGGTTCCAGTGTTTACCTTATGAAACCACTGTATATATTTACGTTTATTACTATTCTACCCCTATATCTCAACTCTACATCCGTAAGTATTTTTAGCTCCTTATTTCCTACTCGTAAAGCTAAGATGGCAAGACGCTTTCCTCTTTGTCTTCTAACTTAATTCGTTATCCGTTCGTTATTCGTCTATCCGCGCCTCTCTTTCTTCATATGACTAATACTACTTATTTAAAATGTTTGTTAACAGATTTACAACAATCTTCGATTTTCTGCTTATTCATCTTATTTAATTGAAGATCTTCAAATTTTGACCTTCTTGTTTTAAAACTTCCCCCTTACTATTCTTTAAATTTTTAGTATTGAAGATGCTACTGTTCGTTTCAAGAAATTAGAGATATGTCCCTTTCCTTTATTAGGATTCATCGTAGCATAATTCCAAATTCAATCATATTTGTCTGCGGAGCTCATTTCTTCACCTATCATCGATCGAGAGGTAGACAAAAGTGTACAGTACCATTTGCAAAATTATTTAAGCTGCGTCGTTAAAATTTAAGAATATGCTTTATTTAAAAGCATATTTAGCCAAAAATAATAAGTGAATTAACTTAACGTTTTACACACCTATAAAACTTTTGCTTTGTTTTCTATTGTTAATTTATATAAATTTTTGTTTTAAGAAATTACTAAACATTTTCGTCTAGTACTGTACAGTTTTAGCCGATCTCCTAAGCCCGCCCATCGAGAGCTCTGCTCGTTCAAACTTTTTCCAACTATTTCTGTCTCGCTCACGCCTAGTGTGTATTCTTTCTATCTTCGCGCAGATTTCAAGGTCACAATTCAAACAAATTGAAATGGGCTGTACTTGGGTCCTTCACTATATGGGATCTATCTTACGACAAATGGAAACGTTGATCGGGGTCGACGGTCAAAGGTTGTTAGGATACTTATTAGGTCACATGTAAATGTATACAGGGTGTTTTTAAAATAAGCAACAAGTCTGCAAGAGGTGATCGATCGCTGTAAAACAAGAAAAAACACTGTATTTCTTTTGCATTTTTGTTCTCATTTATTGTTTCTTGTTAGATTAAATTAAGTGCGATTGACGATGTGTATATTTACAGCCAAACTACAGTAGTTGTGAGCTTACATTGCGTACGTATGTACACAGTGTTAAAAGTAGGTCTATATGTCAGTGTCATGGGTCAGTGCTAGATTAGACGTACGGGTCATGTACCTTGGTCATCGTAGACCTGATCTAAACCCGTTTGACTTCTTTGTATGGGGTTGTGTGAAAAGCGCATATATCAAAAGTTAGTGATGATTTACACAACCGTGTATGATCGCTGCAGGTGAAGTACGCCGATTGCCTGACGTTTACGGGCGACTATAAGTAACTTTTATAATGCATGTACGTATCTGTGTGTATGTGTGGTGTTGCAATTATTTCTTTGTGATTTGAGGATAAGGATAACTGGCGAATTATCCATACAAACAATTACCCTCTTTAGCAATACCTTAATGGTGATTTTAAAATAAAACAAATTAGTATTTCCCATTCAGAAGATATTAGATCAACTATTAACGTTCACATAACGTAAACTTTTTCTTTCTTTCGACGGTTTTTTTGATATATCTCGAAAGTAATGCACTGATCGATAGCAAAAAAAGGAACGGTAAATGCTTTTAATACCTAGAATTTTGTCTTTGCAAAAAACCGTTTTTTTTTTTTGAAGTGAAACTTGTTTATTGCCGATAGGGTAAGTTCGTTTTATGCAAGTTGCTATGTAACCAAATCGTGCAACGGATGTTCCTCCTCTACTCGATCAGGTAGTCGAGTTCGTAGTGGGGGTCGCTTGAGCCGTGAGCGCGCTTCAATGTAACGTTCGTTACAGGCAACTCCGGCATGTATAGTGTAACCGTAAAAAAATGTATGAATGTATTTGTATATGTGTGCCTACGCTCTACAGTCGAAACGACACCAGTGGCGCCAATTCCTTAACCCCTATCCCGGTATGTTTGTGTGTTTGAAGAAGTTTCGCTTCAGTAGCGTGTTGTATAGTTACACGTTGTATTTTTCTTATAGACATCGCGGGTACCTACAGCTAGAAGACAGGCTTAGAACATTTACCGAAATTGTTTCTGAGTCGACCAAAACTGTCCAACATTTGACGTATTTCATTTGCAGCGAGCCTCCGAAGCCGTACAGATCATTAAAGTTGTGCACTTGGTTTGGTATTTTATGCGATGTTTCATAACAACAACTGTTCTATGTGACATACTGACCTGTTCCACTGATTGATGTATTGCTGAATTAGTTTATTAAACTGGGCTCGATGAGAGTAAAATCTCAAGGCCATGAAACGACACGTTTTGCAACGATTTGTCTCGCGAAGCGATAGGCTATGAGAATAGAAAGGCGCGTATGCGCATATCGGTATTACAGTCAGTTGTTAGTGACCGGCGTCTCACATATTATAGTATTGTGTATATTCACTATAATATACTGCTACATTAATTTTTTGGTTATATTTTACAGTAAGTGTATTACAGTAAATGGTAACAATAATTAATATTTATTTATGGTAAGAGTGAGTATTATTATGTATTAATTCTAATTCTTTGTAGTTATTAATAGTTTACGGTTTCTTAAGTACTTGGAAAAATAAACGGAAGCAAAAAAAATTTTGACCATTTTTTCGTTATTGAATTACATAAAAACGTACTGAAGTAATACTCCTTAGGTGGACTAAGGATAAAATATGTTGGAATGCATAAATCCTGAAAATTCTCGTACTCTCTCTTTCTTTCACCAATCATTACTTATTCGTCATAATGGTATAGAGATCGCCAAAGAAGTTTCACTTCTTTCACGTGTACTGAGTTGCACCTGTTTTTCAAGAAATTCCACAGACATTTTAGTGAACAGCAAGACTCCCCATTCAGTTACTCTACTTGTGACTTACTCAACAATGTTGTGCGCGCACGAAGGACTACTCTTATGTCAAATGGCCTCTGAGTTTAATGAGCCAATGTTCTTATTAATTTGAGTGCACGTTACCAATTAGCCTTATGTAACTGGCACTATATCGACATCTACTTACATTGACTGCTAATTGTAACATTTCAAATATGTGATAACAGTCTTCCGAGCTACTTGTTAAAAGATAACTTACTGTTTTGACTAACAAAGTAACATAAAAATACTTTCAGATTTGTATCCTGTCCATTCCTACCATGTGTAAGTGTTCCAAGAAATTCGTCAGATTCTTGCTCTACTTTTCAACCATAATTGTATTGGTGAGTATTATCCATAAAGCATCGATAAGAAAAATGCATTTACTAAATTATTCTTTTTATTTAGCTAATCACACCTAATAGTAAACATAATTCGTTGTACGATCACTACGTCATTAAGGAAAGTAGGTTCAAGTTAAAAGTTTAAGTCGCCCAAACAGCTACATCAAATGCAAATGTCAAATGTAGTTATCAATCGGTTGGTATGAAGAATAACAGCTTAAATAAATCTGATTTTATCCCCAACATTCACGTCAGAAGTTCATTCCGCATTGGCGTTATCTTTTAATTGCAATAACGTCACCTTTTTAAAGTGAAACTTTTATTACATCGCTTCAAATTTTTTCCTCTGTCTATAGCAGGGATGGCGAACCAATGGCACGCGTGCCATTAGTGGCACGCTACACAATATTTTTGGCACGTCACTAATGTTTCTGTGATTAATTCTTTGATCAAAGAATTTTCAGTTCAGAGAATTATCGGAAATACTCAAGTTTTATTTTTATTATTTTTCCAATAATCACAGATAAAATTATTTGATGGCACATCTATGACCTGATTAAACTTTTTTTTTTTATAAAAATGGCTCGTCGATACGTGAAGGTTCGCCATCCCTGGTATAGGTAATACCTAGGTGCGGGATGGGCCAAGGCATTTAAAAATTNTTCAGAGAATTATCGGAAATACTCAAGTTTTATTTTTATTATTTTTCCAATAATCACAGATAAAATTATCCTATGACCTTATTAAACTTTTTTTTTATAAAAATGGCACGTCGATACGTAAAGGTTCGCCATCCCTGATCTACAGCATGTCGCATTACAGCCGGCCGCGGAGTAGGGGTAAAACTGATACGCGCTCGGCAGAGGAGCCAAGGCCAATGTTGCGGTGCCCATGGCTCGCATGAGCTAATCGTGTAGCATTTATATTCTCACGCATTCCTGCAAGTGCATGACAATTACATTTATAGACTATGAAACTCAAAGTGAAAATGAAATTATTGTATAACCGAAGTTCAAAATGATTCAATGATTTAAATAAATATTGTTCTCAGTTTTTAACGTGCGTCTATCATCTGAATGATTGTATTTATTGTATTATATTGTCCTGCTACTTCATCTGCGATACTCTCAAGTGTCGCTCCCACGTTATACTGGCGGTGCTGGTCGGACATTTCTTTCACTAGTCCTCCACACATCACTTCTTCGTAGCCAATAAAATCACTCGCGAACCTTTCCTAAAATCTTCGTTTTGCCAAAATGCCCTTCGCCGTGGATAGCTTTTAAGACTTCTGATACTCTGTTCTTCGGAAGTATCACTTGTGGAATTTCGATTGAGCAATTATACCATCTGAAAGGTGAGAAATTGGTCATAAAAGGTCAGTTGGTTTTATTAATTGGTCAGCGTTAGAAAAATTTTTATTAAGGGTTAACGTTTTTCAAGGTCATTGTGAAATATTAGTACCTCATTCGCATCATCATAAGGTCATCAGTCCTAAAACTGGTTGGACACGTACCTCAACTCTTTCCTATCCTGAGCTAAACTTCGCATTTCCCTAAAACTTCCTTAACTATTTGCGAACAGTAATCTAATCTAGATCTACCTACCAGACCTTCATGCCTGAGAAGGTGTCCTACCAACCTATCTCGCCTATTTTTTATTGACTTTCAGTCCTCTGTTCTCCTATTCTTTCCAATACCTCATCATTTCTAACCTTTTCTACCTACGATATTCTCATCATCCGCCTATAACACCATTCTAGCATACTTGAAGAATATTGTTCACAAAAGTCTACCTGATTACAAATTGAAAAACAAAAAACCTACGTTTATTCTACTGTAATTACACCAGTTTAAAACTACAACTTACTGTAGCGTGCGTGACGTTAATAGATAGAGGTATCAGTCTATTTGTGAGACTAGAGGGGGATAAGGATGTGATTATGGTCTATTTGCGAGGCCAATAGTCAGACGAAGATGAATCTGTTAGCGACACTGGTTTATTCAATTTATTTACATTCCATTTATTTAAAAAGTATAATTACTTTAATTCGACAGATTTCTGACCTTTGAGTACGGTTTGTTGTTGTTGCTGTTGTCATCTCTCATAGGTTAGTGGTCAAAGCATTGGTGCGTAAAGCCAAAGGTCCCGGGTTCGATTCCCGGCGAGATTGTGACAACAGCAACAAATTTTTCCTTGTTAACATAAGGTAATTTATAGTTGGTCTAAATGGAAAATGAATTTTCACATTAATATTTGATTTATTCGCTCCTTTATCATTATTGCTGTATGTTAAATTTAATAACATCACATCCGGGAAAGTTTAAACAATATAATTGGATGTAGAAACAAACAAATTTTTATTATAAAGAAACTTTAATACATGTATTTATTCAAACTATACGTACTTATTATATTACTTACTTCTTCGTTTTCAGTTTTGTGGAATAGGCCTGCTACTCACACACGCTTATAAAATGGCTGCTCTCGCCAGTTTTAATGAGATCACACAAGGTCTAAATAGCTCAATAGAGCTCGATCCAGTAATATCAATAATTTGTGCTTTAATTCTTATTATCGTATCATGCGTGACAATTTTTGGAATAATGAATAACATAAAAGAAATAATAATTTTCGTAAGTATCAAACATAATATTTTTCGTTAAAGTGAGTACATTTCCAAACATAGGCGTCACCAACGGGACACCCCTCACAGCTCATAAAAGCAATGTTCTTATTAATTTG
>NW_020442443.1:395554-418531 GCF_000699045.2 Agrilus planipennis
TAAATTTAATAAAATTTTATATAATTATTGTATTAAAAATATCAATTTTTTTCAGTACCGCGCGATTCTATTCTTCTTTGTAATCATCCATCTGGTGGTATCAGCTATGCTATTCGATCAATTCGCAAGAGTTGCTAGAAACCGCGAAGACTACAAGGATGAAATGACACAACATATGTGGCAGAGCGTTTTTGCATATTTATTTGCCGATTATCGAGACTTGCTTGATTCAGTTCATATCAAGGTATTTTGTCTACTAAGCATAGTTTAAATATGTATATATAATGTATAAGAAAACTACACAATGTCTTCCTAAACTGTTTCTTGTTAAGTAGGGATTAAATAACATTAAATGCTACACTCTCAAACAGTTCTGACAGAATGCCTATAACATAATGTCATGAAAAAAAACCCTGAAATTATCGACACTCTGCAGGAGAGCAAGAAACTGACTCTATTTATGATATTGAAACTTTGTAGGAAGATGGGCACAATAATAACCAATAAGAAAACACTATCTCTCTGCTGTTTAGCGGAACAAAGGCAGTCTGTTTTTTATTATTTATTATTATAAAGCCCGTTAACCTACAAAGTTCTAAGAGTCATAAAACGAGTCAACCCTTTGCCCTCTTGCAGTGTCGTTAAGTTCAGGTTTATAAAGTGAAACTTCTATTACATCGCCTCAAGTTTTTTCGTCAATTTATCGCATGTCGCATTACAGCTGACCGCGGAGTAGGTGTAAAAGGAAAGACGCTCGGCAGAGCAGCCGAGACCATGAGCTAATCGTGTAGCATTTATATTCTCACTGTTTCGTGCAAGTGCATGTGAATTACCTGCATTTATAGAACTTGAAACTTAAAGCAAAGAAGAAATTAATGATAGAATAACTGAAGTTCAAAATTATAATTATGTTTATAATACTGTCACTAGTACGATCTGTATTATTTTGAGATGTTAATTTATTTTCGAAAGAATGCGTTATCTATTTCATGTATTAAATACAGTTACGTACTTATCATTTGCATCTAAAAATTTAAACATATTTTTACGTTTTTCCTCGAATGTCGGATCAGTTAACAAAGAAGCGCAAATTGTTTTAATTGTGTTAGGATGAAGCAGTATCAATAAGTTTGAATCTCTTAAAAATTTATAACTATGTCAACTAATTGAATTGATAATAATAAATATAAGTCACAACTAAAGTATCATTCGAATATCGGAATCTTTCTTTAGCGGATGTGTGCAATTTTAATTTCTTACATATAAAATTTAAAGCAAGCTGGTTTTCTTCATATTTTATCGATTTTATTAAAACTGTAACCTGCTGCAAAACAGTATCTGTATTGGTAATTACTTTGTCTATCACGCTTATCTATTTCTGTCAACAAAGACTCAATTTCATTTATATTCTTTGATATAAATGGGATTTTGGTATTCCTCACTAAAGATGGAATTTCTTTTCCGTTAAAAGACGTTTGCACTTTTAGTTCACAGTTTTCAACCAATTAATGGGCAAATTATACGAACTGTAAACAGTCAGAAATCCTTCATACGCGCAATAGTTGAAAGACTTTTCATACGCTTTAAAATCAATTTCACTTTGTTTAGTGTATGCAAAAAAATTTCCCTTTCAATATTGTTTATCTGTTTGTCTCTACTCAATCGCGAATGAATATTTGTAAAATGTAATTCACAAATATTTTTGCGAGGAATCTATTTGTTACACAGATCAACGTAATACTCGAAGTTGAAATGTTAATAGGGATTATAGAAAAGTACAGTAATAAAAATTATTGGCACAGATCGATAGAATACAAAAGCTTTAGAAGATAATGTTGAGGAATATTTGCTCACAAAGAAATATAATACAAAAGATTTACATACTTACACAACGACATTATATATACAGGGTGCTCTAATTGATATTGATCGCGTTCTTAATAATGTCGAGGTGTACATTAAATAGTACTGTATACCAGAGCCGGGCAAACTTTAACTTCGTAGGAGCCGCTACCTGAGGTTAGTTTGAGTCACTCCATACCCTTCAATGAATACGAGACAGTACGCAGTAATGACCCATATTGCTTTCTCTTTTTCTTCTCCCTTCCACTCCCATATCAAGCCCCTTCATCCCGTAGACGAGCGAAGCCACTCTCGCAACTTAAATAATACCTACGAAAATTTTCGTTTCCAAACTATTGGGTTTGGCTATGGAAGAGGGGACTCACCTACGAAATGGAAGGGATGATAAAAGGAAAGAATCATCTCACTCGCACTCGCAGGAGCAATGAGGAGCTCCTTGGCTATACCTGAGGAGCACTCGGGAGTCAAAAGAGTCGAGTTTGCCCGGCTTTGTGTATACTGTCACTACGAACAATGCAACGGCCAGTAATAATTGTAGGTAGTAACGTAGTAGTAAGCCGTTGATATTTACTTTATTGGTCATTCCACAACCGCTACTGTTTACATATTTCATCGATGAAATTGGTTACTTGTTATT
Source organism: Agrilus planipennis (assembly GCF_000699045.2). Classification (NCBI taxonomy): domain Eukaryota; kingdom Metazoa; phylum Arthropoda; class Insecta; order Coleoptera; family Buprestidae; genus Agrilus; species Agrilus planipennis. The sequence continues at coordinate 398,055 of NW_020442443.1, forward strand.
TTAATGTCACTGCATGGTGCTAATTCAGTCTTAGTGTCGGCTTCAAATCGTAACCTCTCCTAGTTTTATTAATAATTTCTTTGTTCTTTGACCATTCTGCTTTACTCACCATTAGGTCCCTATAGAATATGGTTAATACCCTCAAACGCTTGGTATACTTCATTTACTTTCTCTAGCAATTTGCCATTTCCAATGTCTTGGATGCACGCTTTATACTCTCGACTCTTGTTCATTAGACATAATTTTTCATACAGTACCTGCCAAAAGTTGTGTTTAATCATGAATAGTAGTGCGAGTAGGAAACACGCGTAAAAGCCTTTAATATGTCTTCAAATATAAATAAACATCTCGTTGATATTTTCAGTAGTAAATGGTACCAATAACAGCACATTTGAGCAATGCAATTGTAGTGGATAAAATGGTCAATTTTTCCGTGCAGTACTGTACGGATTATACGCTCCTCACCGGTTAAGAGTTTGGCCGAGAATTGTCTCCTTCCTTTTCTGGCCTAGTGCTGTTATTTTCTACTTTGCGCCGGTCAAACTGTAGGTCACATCGCTACAGAAACTAAACAAAGTGTATTATTTCACTCACTGTAGCGTCATCATCATTATAAGATCGTCAGTCCTAAGATTGGTTGGACACGCACCTCCACTTCTAATTTCATGAGCTAATAGCCAACAAATATAATAAACACACATACTCCGTATCACGCTACGTGACGGCTCAGGCAATGAAATTTCCAAGAAGGAGCCGCCTTTGTTTACGCCTAGCTGGAATTATAGTTACGGCATCCTTCAAACGAAGCACGTCTTGTATTCTGTTAACCACTTGTGGCTATAAATATCGAAATAGCATGGAAACTTCTATAATTTTTTTTTTGACATATTGATGAATATATCCAGTAGCGCACAATTTTATCAAAAGGAATATGATCATTCGCCTAATATTGTAGCGACCACGAGCGTGATTGTGTGCGATCGGGCATACGTGTGTGTGAGCGGCTTATTGATTCGCCGACTAGCCGCGGGCGCTTTTCTTCATGTGCGCCGTATCTGTAAACGTGTGTGTCGTACCTGCGTTCCGGGAAAGCAATTAAACCGTTCAAAGAAAACGAGACTTGTCTGGACGGTTGGAGAACGTTCCCGAAAGGAGACAAGGGAGTATAAAAAGGAAGAGACGATCGCCGAAGTGGAGTAGAAATAAATTGATCGTTGCAGAAGTAAAGACAGTGATAGAAGTGAAATAAATAGAACAGTGAATAGTAACAGTAGTGTAAATAAATAGAATAATTACCTAAGTTTAGTAATAAGCTAATAGTGTTTTTAAGTCTTTCAATAATAATTAGTGTAAATAAATAGTTTTCTTTTTAAAAGTTAATTTGTTAAACCGACGAACATTACAATATTTATATCAAAATATGTCAATTTATTGTACATTTTAGGTAAGCAATTGCAAATATTATAAGTACCCAATTACCGTAATTACCTGTTAAGTATATGAGGACATCAGTTGAATGTTCCCTAGACAAAAATTTTCAGTCTCTCAGAGTCTTTCAGCGTCTCTGAGAGCGTCTCTCACAGTCTTTCACTGTCTCTCAGTTATTGCCTTGTGTTTTTATGGATCTCTCACAGTCTCTGTATGAGAGAATCGAACGATAAAATTGTTAATTCAGAGATTCGAGTCTCTCGTTAAGAGACGCTAAACAGTTTTTTGACAGTCTCTCTTAGCGACACCAGAGAGACTCGATGAGAGACGGAGACTCGAGTCTCGCTTTCAATTACTGAGAGACTGGACATTTTTATCTCGGGTAATATTATTAAAAAAAATGTCTGATTCCTTAATATAGGTTTTACTGAAATTATGAAGTTTATGCTTAGCTGACTGAGGGGAGATTAGTCATCATCAAGTTTAACATACTTCAGAGATCCCAGTCTTTGTATGAGAGACTCGAGTCTCTCAATTTTTCAGTTTTATCCATTCAGTCTCTTTGTGAGAGACTCGAATCTCTGAATTAAAAATTTTATCGTTCCAGTCTCTCATACAAAGACTATGATAGATCCATAAAAACACCTATAACCAACAATAACTGAGAGAAACTGTGAAAGACTGTGAGAGACGCTTTCAGAGACGCTGAAAGACTGAAAGACTCTGAGAGACCGAAAATTGTTGTCTAGGGTATAAGGCATAACCAAATATCTTGTATTCCTTAATAATTGCGCTTGAAATTTATAAAATCAAAGTACGTACTGGCTTAAACAACAAGAGAAAACTATATATATAAATTAATCCTGTAAAATTATAATTTTATAAAACAGAAAATTTTTAAAAATATTAAAGAAATCAGAAATTTCTGAAATACATGGTGTATGGTATTTCTTAAGCGGGCGAGTAATACATGACTGTCTTTCAATTTTAGTACAAATGTTGTGGTGTTAGAGGAGCTGCAGACTGGCATCGTATATGGAATAATAGTTCAGCTCCAGAATCTTGCTGTTATCCCATACGCACGTGTTCCCTCTCGGATGCATACAAAGTTGGGTGTGTTGATATCATATTCGACAAACTACTGCACCTGAGTTGGGTGTTCACCTTTCTTCATGTACTAATATTATTTAGCGAGGTATTCTTTATAAATGTGAATTTGTTATTAAGACATAACCCATTAACGTTACTGTATTTTAGGTTGCTTCGTTCGTTTTTAATAGTATCTTAATTATTTATTAACAGACATCTTGCTTTATTACAGTTTCTTGCATTTTGTTTAACCTTTTCTATGGTACGGGATATAAAGAAAACAGAGGCTGAGGGGCGTGACTATGAACGTGGCCCTGCTTCTGTCTCAGATCGTGGCGCTGCTTCTGTCCCTGCTCGTGGAGCTGCTCCTGTCCCAGATCGTGGAGCTGCTTCTGCTCCAGATCGTGGCGCTGAACGCGGTCAAGAAGGTAGCTCTAGGCCTACTCGTGGGCGTACCGCTGAGCGTGGCAAAGCATTGCTTGGGTCAGTATTTAAACAAGAACCAGAAAGTGGACCGGAACAAGGTACAGCTTTGCTTGGATCGGTATTTAAACAAGGAGCAGACCGGAGACGAGCACAAGGAACAGCTCCTAGACAGGGAACAGAAGGAGAGACAGACGCCTCGCCAAAAGTGAAACACGGGCTGCGCTTCCGATGAATGGTTATAGACCCTCAAACAATCGGATTGGAGATTCGAGGCAGACAATACTTGATAATGATCCGTGATATTTTAAAATTAACTGTAATTTATAATAAAAGTTATAGTACAACCCTAAGTAACAGAGAAAAAAAATACTGAAAGTGACTTTTTTAAAAAAGTGTGAGCGACTAGAGTAAAGTATTCCAATTTCTAAAAAATAAACTGCAACTAAAATACAGTACATTATATGTTTAAAACAAAAACTAAAGCCATACTTTACCAGCATATCATCCAAGTGTATCTGTGATGCTTGTTTGACCACCCTTGGAAACCTGTCGTATGACGTTCTCAAAATCTTCCGCCAATAAACCAACTTCCACCTTCACTTTGCAACGCCCAACTTCAAATCAAACAAGGTAGCTCGGCGTTCTTTTAGATAGACCCAACAGCGTTTTATAGAAGAACAGTGTTCCATATCACCTACGTGCCTGTAGGTCAATACACTCGTTCCATAAAGCAGCGTTTGCTTGACAATACTATTAAATAAGTTCTTTTCGTATACATGTTATTGCACTGTTGTTTAATTAGTGAATCATATGCTGATACTAAAGCTACACGACTTTTAGTCAGCGCTTGTTCACGTCCAGTGGCTCTACTGAGTAACCCTGCGGATGAATAACTGCTTTCCAAGTAAATCAACTGATTAACGATTTTAAGTAGACTTTCTCCTCTTCTTCCTTTTTGAAAAATTGCAACCTTTGTCTTTTTGAAGTGAAACTTCTTTATAGACGGTAGGAAGGAAATTAACTAGGATATAAAACCGAGAAGCATTACATCACGCGTCACGCGTCACGTGTGACCCCTGGTGGATATGTCCAAAAGGAGTCATTTTAACAGGCTTAGAAAGCCAACCTGTTAGTAGCAAATGATAATGATTTCAAAATTGCTATTTCGACACATTGTCAGCATATTCCGCATTCTTCCGTTCGAAATAAAGTTGTATTTTTTTGCTGTTTAGTAATTAGTTAATTCAATAGTTTAAGCCATTTTTTTTTAAATGCTACTCTATAATATACACTTCACTTCTTTTCACTTAATAATTTCTATTTCTTACGTGGTGTTATAGGCGGATGATGAGGATATCGTGGGTAGAAAAGGTTAGAAATGAAGAGGTATTGGAAAGAATAGGAGAACAGAGGACTCTATGCAAGTCAATAAAAAATAGGCGAGATAGGTTGGTAGGACACCTTCTCAGGCATGAAGGTCTAGTCAGAGACATATTNCGAAATTTTTGGTGACATTTGAATTTTTTAGTAAGTTTACTTACAATTACCCGCAAAAAGGTAACGCGCCTTGACAATACATCAATAGCGATGTGGAAAATTACCTTAGGACAGTTACAATTATCCAGATGCTCCACTAATGTTAACGTAACTTATATTTTTCTTTCTTTTATGTTCGTATAATTACGTAGTGCTGCCTGTAATTTACCTATTTAATTTATTTAGTGTAAATATTATGTGTAGTACTAAATTGTTTATAATTACGTTCGATAATCGGGAATGTTTACAATTGAGATCCATGTAGCTGCAGATTTATCGCACTACGCTATTCTGCAGACACCTGTGTTGCCAATTCACGTACAGGGCCGACATCGGATTGTAAATTATTGAGTTTCTTTAAAAAACTAGCCCCTAACGACGCTTCTGAACTCACCGTGCGATTTATGAATATTGGAAAAACTTTGGCGGTTGTTGTAGAACAAACAAAATAGCTCAAAACCCCAACGCCAAAACACGACACTGTAGTAATTCGAAGCACTTTTCGGTAAGAAGGTTACCTTCGTCAGGGAGTTTGAGTTCACTTCAGTCCCTGAAGAAAGGAACCACATTTCATCTGCCAAAGGAATGTATTTTTGAATTTTCTCAATATGTTGTTGTTTAGGATTTTTAGTGTTTAGTACAGCAACATCTATTAGGTAAATTGTTTTAATTTCTTTGATGGTCAGTGTGATATCAGGTCAGTTATGGTTTACAGTTTTGTCTGTAATTATGTCTCTATTCCAATAAAGCTTTTTTAATACATTTTGTGGTTTGCATTTGTAGTACGGCTCTATCTGATCTTGAGTTTAAACTTTTTGGCTAACAGCGAGTGGATTTGTTTAGCAACATTATTATGCCTGTCGATATATTGTCGGCTGGCTAAAAATCAGCAACCCTCAGAGATGTGGTCAATTGTTGCGTGAGGTGTGTTGCATGCTCGGCATGTGTCCGATGAAATTGTGGGATTTTTAATAACATATTTTTCATAGCTTTTGTTTTTATTATTTTGTCCTGAATCGCTATCATGAATATATTTCTTTTTTTAACCACTTATTAGAAGCTTCTTTATTATTATTATTAACTTAAATTTTGACAGATCAATGAGACATGTCTAAGAAACAACATAATTTATAGAAATTAAATCAGATATTCTATAAGTATTTCAAACGTAAAGTGTTATTTTTTAGTAAATGCCTTTCTTGGTGTGGCATACATCATATTTCTATTAATGGAAAATATTCCTCAGAACGACAAATGAAGTAAGAGAAAAACCTAAAAAATTGAATAGCCTAACCTAACCTAACTACTGGCGATACAGATCTGTTCAGACTTGTATAGTTAGAAAGGTAGTTCGAACAAAGAAATTTGAAGTGGTCAGTATTCTGTCGAAATTGCCAGACGCGGATCGCGATTTCGATCTTGTTGGATTTCATTAGCGCGTCGCAGACAGTTACGACAGAGCACAAACCTTTCTTTTTGTTTAGATTAGATTCTCGATGATTGGAAATTTTCAAAAGACACCTCCTGAAAGGAGGTAGTGTCGGATTTTTATCGACTATAACCCCTCCTCGATTGGGGAGATAAACCCTGAGGGTTACTCATCCCCGGGAAGAGAATGAAAGGTTGGGATTAGGGAGACGGTTGAGAAGGAAAAATGGTTAAGCGTGGGGGGTATTGGGGAGGGGGAGCTATCAAAATAGAAGTGTCGGAGAGCATATCCGCACAGAACGGGTTATACAGAATAGGCGATAGTTTGCAGCCTTGTGGGGCACCGGCTGTGACGGGTTTACTGGCAGAGAGAACAAAGCCAACGCGGACCCAAAGGATTCTGTCTGTGAGAAAGGACCTGATAACCCCAACTAGAAAATGCGGAATGTTAAGGGCGATGAGTTTTGAGAAAACTTTTTGTCCTTCGTGCCAGACTCTGTCGAACGCTTGTTGGACGTCAAGAAGAAGTATGAAGGTTAGACGCCGCTTGTTAAGGTTGTCGGAAATGTATTCGGATACGCGAAAAAGTTGATAGCCGGTGCCGTGATGCCTACGGGAGTCGTGCTGATGATCGGGGAGAGGGTTGTTTTGCACCACGTGGTCGAAGCGCCGATCGAGAAGGATTAATTCAACTACTTCGCTCAACGAGCTGAGCAGGCTGATGGACCTGTAGCTTGAGGGAGAGCTAAGGGGCTTCCCTTTTTTGAGGAGACCGATGACAGTAGCTTCTTTCCATACCAAAGGGAAGTGATGGTGGAGCCGCATGATGGCGTTTGTGATGTTGCACAATGCGGTTATGTGCTTTGGCGGCAGGACTTTGGGTACTCCGTTGTAAATTCCGTCTTTTTCAGAGAACAGATAGTAAGGGAGATTTTATGGGATGTAGTATGTCTAAAGTCGGATTCAAGGGGGACGAAGTTCAGGGAGACGGCTTTAATACGCTCGTGAAAGTCGGCAAAGTCCACTGGACTAGGTAGTGGAGAGCACTGGAGACATAATTGATTGATTGATGATTGCGGCTGTTTCTTCGTCTGAAGAATAGATGTAACCGTTCTGTTTTAGTGGCGAAGAAAACGGATCACTTTTCAAGTGCTTCGGGGGTTTGTTTCTGCCTGAGCGATATAATCATCGAAGGATGTGCTGCGGAATTCGAGGAGGCGATTTTTTAGTTCTCGTTGAAGGGCGTTTACTTCAGCACGGTGTGCGTGGACGCGCTGTCTATTCCACAGACGTCGGGCTTTATTTTTCCTCTTAAGGCGGTCAAGAATGTCTGCGGGGTGAGTATTGACTGGGGCGGTGGAGGGGCGGGTAGTCGTGGTCCGCTCGACGGCGCTGATGATCTCGTTTGAGAGGAGATTTACAGCTTCATCGAGTTTCTATATTGTGCGAATTTGAGTGCACTTAAAAGAAGATGTCTCAAGCCAATCTAACGAAGATGTTAGCTTTGGGGGGTTGTAAATTGGGCGGCCGATTTCGATTAGGATAGAAAGGTTGTCTGAACTAAATTTGTTAAGAACTGTAGGGTTGGCCAGAACACATACCAACTCTACTTGCTGCCTTAACACAGTATATTTTATGAAATCCTACAAATGGCGCGGTAAACGCCATCTATAGTACCATGCTACTTTGAGTGGAATTCAATATGCTCAACAAGGTCCATTTGAATAAATAGACATATATTTTGTAGGATCTCACTATCTTAACAAATTTGTTAGGTTCGGTTTTTACGGAAACCCTTATTACACTTTATATTTTAAGTATCACACACTACTGATGACAAGTGAACAAACTGACATAGGTTAGACTTATAAAGTAGGATGCTGATGAGACAGAAAATGTATGAGCTTATATACTAATTAGAAGTGTCATGGGTGATGGTGTGATCCACAACTAGGGGCAAGGGTTTAACTGTACATCGATGTTCTATTGGCTGCTTGTTTGTAGTCAGAAGATATTAAATGTGCTTATGACGGGAAATCACCGTATATGCGTGGCATCGACTGTTAATACTCTTCAGATTTCTTTGAGCGAAATTTTCAACCTGGTAGGCACGAACTGACAATTTCTATTGTAATTTGTTAATAATTATTTTTACTAATTGTGTGCAATGAGTGTGACCCGTTAACAGCATCCAATGTGATTAATTAGAATGTTAACCACTAGAGGTACTTCAGGTAACTGCAGCCGATGGTTCCTGGAGACATCTGATAACTGGGAGCTCAAAGCTTTTGTACAATTTCATTTTTTTTTTTGTTGGTTTACGTTTTATTATTAATTAAATATTTCATAATCATAACTATGCAATTCTTTCGAAACTTATAAAATAGATATTGAGTTTATTTATTTGCAAAATACGCGTATTTGGCATTCAGCAGCAACGAAACAGTAAGTGAAAAGAATTTTATCTATGTACAAGCGGAAATTTACGCAAGTTCGATAGTTCTGGTTCATTATCATAAGATTGTCAGTCGTAAGACTGGTTGGACACCTACCTTCGCTCTTTCCTACTCTGAGCTAAACTTCGCATTTCCCCAAAACTAGAACAACCCACATCCTTAACTATTCGCGAACAGTAACCTCATCTAGGTCTACCTCTACCCCTCCTAACTCCCGTTTCTGCCTCTAATATGTGTCTGACTAGACCTTCATGCCTGAGAAGATGTCCTACCAACCTATCTCGCCTATTTTTTATTGACTTCCATAGAGTCCTCTGTTCTCCTCTTCTTTCTAATATCTCTTCATTTCTAACCTTTTCTATCCACGTTATCCTCATCATTCGCCTATATCACTACATTTTCAACGCTTCTAATCTTTTCTTTTCCGCCGCGTCCATGTTTCGCACCCGTACAATGCCGTGCTCCAAACATACACCTTCAACAACCTTTTCGAATTTCTAAATTGACCTTTCGCATAGAAGTGACTTTCTTTTATTAAAGGCAACACTACCCTGCGCTATCCTCTGCTTTATATCCCTACCCATTCTTCCGTCCTGACTTCTGGCTTCCTAGATAGGTACCTAAAATCGGCCACTTCTAATTTTTCGTTCCCTATCTTTATATTCGCTCTTTCCCTACTTTTTCTTCCCTTGCATACCAGTATGTTAGTTTTACTTTTATTTGTTACTGTTTTGTCAGTACCGCTTCCATTTTATTTAAAGCTATCTCTAAGTCCTTGCTAGATGCTAATACTGCTGTATCATCTGCAATTCTAAGCATACTAATCTTTTGCCCCTGTATATTATTATTGTGAAAATTATTTACGAAGTCATCAAAAAAGATAAAGAGGGTTTCTAACCTAGTTAGTATCGCAAATTTTGTCAGTTTTTCGTTAAGTCAGCTAAACCAAAGGAACTTCTAGAACCAGTGAGTGACCCATGTTGAACTAAGTGCAAAATAATCACTGGTTTATCAAAAAGTTAAGCGTTTAACGAGTCGACTCGGGAAAGCATTAAGAAAAAGACTCGATCTACCCTTAAGAGCATAACCGGTGGAAAATCCTAAGTGTTGGTGGCACTACCTCCTGATCGGGATGATTACAACGCTCCTATCAATGTAAGTAGTGTCAACTTTAACGGTCTATATTGGGAGAAAGATCCTTTTTGTGAACGTTTCTATTTAATTCTCCATATAATTCCATATATTAAAATTGTTATTGTTTTCCAATTTCGCGTTTCTTATCATTTTAGTACCTTACGCCTAGTCACGACAAAATAATCAAAATGCATTATAACCAGGTAATTAAAATAGATAATTAACAAAAAACCAAAAGTAACAAAATACCGCGTGACAGTATCAAATAGATATTGACATTAACTGACACTTCACTATCCTGAAGTTGGATGAGACGGCACTATTAACCTATTTTATTTTTTAATTTTTACTATTCGTAAGGTTGGTTTATTTTCATAAAGAGCGATCATTATACCAGTAAATACAGTCAGTTATATTTAAAAGTGATACTCTATATTGGATTTAACTTTTATGAAAATGTTTTGAACTGTCAAATGTATTGTGCAATTTAGTTCTTTTAATATTTACAGCGGAAAAAGAGTGAAATTATTATTGTAAATAATGTATCTGCTAACATAATAATAGAGGCTGATTAAAAAGAAAACAATTTACATTCTTAATCTGCAAAAATTATTGAAAATCTTAATTTTCCATCAAGAGGTATGTATACCTTTCTGTAGTTTCCAATCTTCCTCCTTTTCTTACTTTCGGCTTTGGAAGGGGAATTTGAAATTTTGCTTTTTGCAATAAAAAAGCCCAAAACCTAATTAGATAACGATGAGTAAAAATTTATATAAAAATTGACAAATTGTTAATACCTTACAAATAGTAGATACTGTCAAGTGGGGACCACATTTCTTAAAAATATGAAAATTATAGAAATCTAAATAAAGCAATATTATTAACATTGGTGAGACTTTTCAAAATTGAAGTTTAAGGCTCAAATTTTGACAGACATTTTTTAATATCTGTCTATAACAAATCTCTTATACAAGATTTTCACAAAATTAATTGAGGCATCTCTTTAAAGAATTTTTTGCATAATTTTAAATTAGACCTATTGTACACCTTAAAGACAGTAGGCCAATAGCGTAGACAATATATTCAAATGTGGCTGGTACAATTGGTAATAAACCTTGTATATTCCACTTTGTCGTGAATTTTTTCTGAAGTGTGGAATTTTAAGAAAATTATACTGTCAAAACCAAGCCGTTAGGCTAATATTTTTTTTTGAAGTGAAACTTCTTTACGCACGGTAGGGTAAGTTCGTTTCATGCGAGTTGGCATGTAACGAAATTATGCAACGTATTTCCCCCGCTGTCTGTCCCTATGTATGCTTAGATCTTTAAAACTATGCAACGGATTTTAATGCGTTTTTTTTTTTAATAGAGAGAGTAATTCAAGACGAAGATTTATGTGTATAATACATGTATAATATAGTAGAGAAACACTGATAATTTTAGAGGTTTGTAATGTGATGTCGTAAATAAACACATTTTTTGCGCTTACATTTCAAACGCTGGTTGAACCCTATGAGATAGATTAAAATAATATACTACAGTATTGTACACCTTAAAAAGTTATATAAAAAAGTCTGGGATGGTATATGTCTATCTCTTAGGGATAACCCACAATAACCATCTTTTATACTGTACTTTTTACGAGAATTAATGGCTTATTTACGAAGCGATTTTAAGCAATACAGCATTAAACATTATTCAATTAAGTACTTTTAAATACATTGTGCATTTAATATAGATCAATATGGCCCTTTAATTTAACCAATTTAAAATAGGTAGTGTGAATAGATGTACAGTAACTAATGTTTATACGGAATGTAGCTGAAATAAGTGCCGAGCTTGCAGGAGGTGATCGAGGACTATAAAATAGGACAACTAAGCAAATGATTGTATGTCCAAGTATTAACGCAGCTGAACGTACAGGAAAATTCAATCCCGGTCCTGGTTCATAAATACGGCCCGCAATCAGCTGGTGATGACTAGCATCACTGTAGTATTTGTCTTTTATTTTTTTTTGCTCATGTGTTGTTGATTTGTTACACTGGATTAAGTGTGTTTTAGAGTGTTAACAGCCAACCTCTAGTAGCCTTCTATTCTTTTATTTCAACCTTGTGCAATTCTATATACTAATTCAACAATGCAACATCAATTATTACTATAGATTAGTCACTGTAGAACATTTGTTATACTTCATTTACTTTCTCTAGCGATGTGCCCCTTCCAATGTCTTAGATGCGCGCTGGCAAAATCGTAGGTAGGGAGAAAAAAGCTCATTATGCTCTCGACACTTGTTCATTAAACATACTTTTTCATACAGTACCTGCCAAAAGTTTTGTTCAATCATCAATAGTAGTGCGAGTCAAAAACAAGCGTTAAAGCCTTAAATATGTATTCAAATATAAATAAACATCTCGTTGATATTTTCAGTAGTAAATGGTACCAATAACAGCACATTTGAGCAATGCAATTGTAGTGGATAAAATGGTCAATTTTTCCGTGCAGTACTGTACGGATTATANCTAGATTAGATTACTCTTCGCAAATAGTTAAGGATATGGGTTGTTCTAGTTTTAGGGAAATGCGAAGTTTAGCTCAGGATAGGAAAGAGTGGAGGTACGTGTCCAACCAGTCTAAAGACTGATGACCTTATGATGATGATGATGACGCGTCTACATTAACACACGCACGCCCCATTTTTTTTTAGTTCGCAAAACTCCGCTAGGATGTTAAGTTCTATTTAGAGGTTAACGATTTCACTTGTTAACATTTCAAGGTCATCTGTAAACAGGGAGGAAAGGATTGTACTAAACGTAATTCGCTGTAAAACCCACGGCGTAACGTTTATTCTTTTGGTTTTTTCGAACTACGTTTAATTTTTGTATAAGCTGCTTGGTGTAGATTACGCTAAACTCGTGCCTTGTGTTTCGTCCGCTATGGTATTTGGTATTGTACTGATCGTGAGTCAAATGCACGTTGAAAGTTTTCGAATTCCTATAGCATTCATATTTTTATTAGGACTCTCAATGGTTTATGTGATTTAAAAATATTGCCCATGCATGATCATGATCTTCTAAATTTGGTTTGAGCATCTGATACAATTTCAATTCACACCAAATTGTTGATCCTGTTTGTTGGGGTAGCGGTAAATATTTTTAAGATTGTATTACATAATGCAGTACCTAGAGGTACTTCCATAGATGATTTAGGAAGTCACCCCTTTCTTGTACAGCATTATCATTTCTGAATTAGACCAACTCTTGGGAACCTCGGTTTTCCACAGCACCGTGCTGTATATCCTGGTAAATTTTTTGCTGCAAATAGATAAAAGCTCATTTGAGATTCCGTCAGGTGCAGCTGCTTTACTCTTTTCTAGCATTTTAGTACCGGTGTTAGTTCATCAACTGTGATTCCCCCATGTAGTTCCCGGTGGGGGCTGTCAGTGAATATGGTAATGCCTGTTATCCAAGGTGAGAAAACGTCATTGTAAAAAGTCTGCCACTAAACGTATGTAATTACCGTTTCAGAGGGTTGTGTTGCATGAAGTCTTCTCACTAAAGTCCAAAATTGTTTCATATCTTGGGCATTATTGATTGAAAGATACATCTTCTGAAGAAAAGAGCTTCTTTTCGTATAAAGGATACTCGTATAATCCTTTCTTATCTTGGTGTACATGTTTCTTAATTATTTCTTTCGGTACTTTGTCCATACTTTATATTTACCTGTCTTTAACTTTTATTCTGCCGTCCTTGCATTCTTCGTAGAACCAAGGTTTGTTTTGCTTAGCCATATTCGACTGTGAAGTTACTTCCTTAATTAGTGTGATTCCAGTTCCTCTAGCTCAAGTGCAATTTTATTCTGTGGTTTTGCTTTATATTGCTTTACACTTAAAGGATTTTAGGTTATCATTTGTTGTGGTGCTGCCTGTGGTTTATAAAAATAGTTTGTATTTGTCTGTTTTATTTCTCTTTCGCGTATTGTCGCATTAATAGGGAACTGATTAGACGTGTCCACATATGAAACAAACCGCTCTGAGCACTCTACGTTTGAGGGTCGTGGGCGTCAATGTCCGAACCATATCGTCGCTGTAGAAAACGAAATCCTGGACTTCATAGTATATAACCTCCAATCTAGTACACGGGAAGTAGCAGGCAACGTTGGCTCCTCTTATATGAAAGTGTGGTGCAATTTAAAAGAGCGGTTGCTGCATCCTTATCATTTGCAGCGAGTGCAAGTCGTACTTGAAACTTATTAGAAGTTAATTTTTGTCAGTGATTTCGACAAAAAAGTGTTGGACAGCCCAGTTTATTTCCTTAAGGTGTTTACAAATTTGGTTCGCGCGAAACAGAATTTTGAATTTTCACAATAATCACTATTGGTGCGACGCAAATTCGTACGACATGCGAATTTGCGTCCCAGCACTGTTTTTAATAAATGCATGGTGCGAAATTTTTGGTGACATTTGAATTTTTTAGTAAGTTTACTTACAATTACCCGCAAAAAGGTAACGCGCCTTGACAATACATCAATAGCGATGTGGAAAATTACCTTAGGACAGTTACAATTATCCAGATGCTCCACTAATGTTAACGTAACTTATATTTTTCTTTCTTTTATGTTCGTATAATTACGTAGTGCTGCCTGTAATTTACCTATTTAATTTATTTAGTGTAAATATTATGTGTAGTACTAAATTGTTTATAATTACGTTCGATAATCGGGAATGTTTACAATTGAGATCCATGTAGCTGCAGATTTATCGCACTACGCTATTCTGCAGACACCTGTGTTGCCAATTCACGTACAGGGCCGACATCGGATTGTAAATTATTGAGTTTCTTTAAAAAACTAGCCCCTAACGACGCTTCTGAACTCACCGTGCGATTTATGAATATTGGAAAAACTTTGGCGGTTGTTGTAGAACAAACAAAATAGCTCAAAACCCCAACGCCAAAACACGACACTGTAGTAATTCGAAGCACTTTTCGGTAAGAAGGTTACCTTCGTCAGGGAGTTTGAGTTCACTTCAGTCCCTGAAGAAAGGAACCACATTTCATCTGCCAAAGGAATGTATTTTTGAATTTTCTCAATATGTTGTTGTTTAGGATTTTTAGTGTTTAGTACAGCAACATCTATTAGGTAAATTGTTTTAATTTCTTTGATGGTCAGTGTGATATCAGGTCAGTTATGGTTTACAGTTTTGTCTGTAATTATGTCTCTATTCCAATAAAGCTTTTTTAATACATTTTGTGGTTTGCATTTGTAGTACGGCTCTATCTGATCTTGAGTTTAAACTTTTTGGCTAACAGCGAGTGGATTTGTTTAGCAACATTATTATGCCTGTCGATATATTGTCGGCTGGCTAAAAATCAGCAACCCTCAGAGATGTGGTCAATTGTTGCGTGAGGTGTGTTGCATGCTCGGCATGTGTCCGATGAAATTGTGGGATTTTTAATAACATATTTTTCATAGCTTTTGTTTTTATTATTTTGTCCTGAATCGCTATCATGAATATATTTCTTTTTTTAACCACTTATTAGAAGCTTCTTTATTATTATTATTAACTTAAATTTTGACAGATCAATGAGACATGTCTAAGAAACAACATAATTTATAGAAATTAAATCAGATATTCTATAAGTATTTCAAACGTAAAGTGTTATTTTTTAGTAAATGCCTTTCTTGGTGTGGCATACATCATATTTCTATTAATGGAAAATATTCCTCAGAACGACAAATGAAGTAAGAGAAAAACCTAAAAAATTGAATAGCCTAACCTAACCTAACTACTGGCGATACAGATCTGTTCAGACTTGTATAGTTAGAAAGGTAGTTCGAACAAAGAAATTTGAAGTGGTCAGTATTCTGTCGAAATTGCCAGACGCGGATCGCGATTTCGATCTTGTTGGATTTCATTAGCGCGTCGCAGACAGTTACGACAGAGCACAAACCTTTCTTTTTGTTTAGATTAGATTCTCGATGATTGGAAATTTTCAAAAGACACCTCCTGAAAGGAGGTAGTGTCGGATTTTTATCGACTATAACCCCTCCTCGATTGGGGAGATAAACCCTGAGGGTTACTCATCCCCGGGAAGAGAATGAAAGGTTGGGATTAGGGAGACGGTTGAGAAGGAAAAATGGTTAAGCGTGGGGGGTATTGGGGAGGGGGAGCTATCAAAATAGAAGTGTCGGAGAGCATATCCGCACAGAACGGGTTATACAGAATAGGCGATAGTTTGCAGCCTTGTGGGGCACCGGCTGTGACGGGTTTACTGGCAGAGAGAACAAAGCCAACGCGGACCCAAAGGATTCTGTCTGTGAGAAAGGACCTGATAACCCCAACTAGAAAATGCGGAATGTTAAGGGCGATGAGTTTTGAGAAAACTTTTTGTCCTTCGTGCCAGACTCTGTCGAACGCTTGTTGGACGTCAAGAAGAAGTATGAAGGTTAGACGCCGCTTGTTAAGGTTGTCGGAAATGTATTCGGATACGCGAAAAAGTTGATAGCCGGTGCCGTGATGCCTACGGGAGTCGTGCTGATGATCGGGGAGAGGGTTGTTTTGCACCACGTGGTCGAAGCGCCGATCGAGAAGGATTAATTCAACTACTTCGCTCAACGAGCTGAGCAGGCTGATGGACCTGTAGCTTGAGGGAGAGCTAAGGGGCTTCCCTTTTTTGAGGAGACCGATGACAGTAGCTTCTTTCCATACCAAAGGGAAGTGATGGTGGAGCCGCATGATGGCGTTTGTGATGTTGCACAATGCGGTTATGTGCTTTGGCGGCAGGACTTTGGGTACTCCGTTGTAAATTCCGTCTTTTTCAGAGAACAGATAGTAAGGGAGATTTTATGGGATGTAGTATGTCTAAAGTCGGATTCAAGGGGGACGAAGTTCAGGGAGACGGCTTTAATACGCTCGTGAAAGTCGGCAAAGTCCACTGGACTAGGTAGTGGAGAGCACTGGAGACATAATTGATTGATTGATGATTGCGGCTGTTTCTTCGTCTGAAGAATAGATGTAACCGTTCTGTTTTAGTGGCGAAGAAAACGGATCACTTTTCAAGTGCTTCGGGGGTTTGTTTCTGCCTGAGCGATATAATCATCGAAGGATGTGCTGCGGAATTCGAGGAGGCGATTTTTTAGTTCTCGTTGAAGGGCGTTTACTTCAGCACGGTGTGCGTGGACGCGCTGTCTATTCCACAGACGTCGGGCTTTATTTTTCCTCTTAAGGCGGTCAAGAATGTCTGCGGGGTGAGTATTGACTGGGGCGGTGGAGGGGCGGGTAGTCGTGGTCCGCTCGACGGCGCTGATGATCTCGTTTGAGAGGAGATTTACAGCTTCATCGAGTTTCTATATTGTGCGAATTTGAGTGCACTTAAAAGAAGATGTCTCAAGCCAATCTAACGAAGATGTTAGCTTTGGGGGGTTGTAAATTGGGCGGCCGATTTCGATTAGGATAGAAAGGTTGTCTGAACTAAATTTGTTAAGAACTGTAGGGTTGGCCAGAACACATACCAACTCTACTTGCTGCCTTAACACAGTATATTTTATGAAATCCTACAAATGGCGCGGTAAACGCCATCTATAGTACCATGCTACTTTGAGTGGAATTCAATATGCTCAACAAGGTCCATTTGAATAAATAGACATATATTTTGTAGGATCTCACTATCTTAACAAATTTGTTAGGTTCGGTTTTTACGGAAACCCTTATTACACTTTATATTTTAAGTATCACACACTACTGATGACAAGTGAACAAACTGACATAGGTTAGACTTATAAAGTAGGATGCTGATGAGACAGAAAATGTATGAGCTTATATACTAATTAGAAGTGTCATGGGTGATGGTGTGATCCACAACTAGGGGCAAGGGTTTAACTGTACATCGATGTTCTATTGGCTGCTTGTTTGTAGTCAGAAGATATTAAATGTGCTTATGACGGGAAATCACCGTATATGCGTGGCATCGACTGTTAATACTCTTCAGATTTCTTTGAGCGAAATTTTCAACCTGGTAGGCACGAACTGACAATTTCTATTGTAATTTGTTAATAATTATTTTTACTAATTGTGTGCAATGAGTGTGACCCGTTAACAGCATCCAATGTGATTAATTAGAATGTTAACCACTAGAGGTACTTCAGGTAACTGCAGCCGATGGTTCCTGGAGACATCTGATAACTGGGAGCTCAAAGCTTTTGTACAATTTCATTTTTTTTTTTGTTGGTTTACGTTTTATTATTAATTAAATATTTCATAATCATAACTATGCAATTCTTTCGAAACTTATAAAATAGATATTGAGTTTATTTATTTGCAAAATACGCGTATTTGGCATTCAGCAGCAACGAAACAGTAAGTGAAAAGAATTTTATCTATGTACAAGCGGAAATTTACGCAAGTTCGATAGTTCTGGTTCATTATCATAAGATTGTCAGTCGTAAGACTGGTTGGACACCTACCTTCGCTCTTTCCTACTCTGAGCTAAACTTCGCATTTCCCCAAAACTAGAACAACCCACATCCTTAACTATTCGCGAACAGTAACCTCATCTAGGTCTACCTCTACCCCTCCTAACTCCCGTTTCTGCCTCTAATATGTGTCTGACTAGACCTTCATGCCTGAGAAGATGTCCTACCAACCTATCTCGCCTATTTTTTATTGACTTCCATAGAGTCCTCTGTTCTCCTCTTCTTTCTAATATCTCTTCATTTCTAACCTTTTCTATCCACGTTATCCTCATCATTCGCCTATATCACTACATTTTCAACGCTTCTAATCTTTTCTTTTCCGCCGCGTCCATGTTTCGCACCCGTACAATGCCGTGCTCCAAACATACACCTTCAACAACCTTTTCGAATTTCTAAATTGACCTTTCGCATAGAAGTGACTTTCTTTTATTAAAGGCAACACTACCCTGCGCTATCCTCTGCTTTATATCCCTACCCATTCTTCCGTCCTGACTTCTGGCTTCCTAGATAGGTACCTAAAATCGGCCACTTCTAATTTTTCGTTCCCTATCTTTATATTCGCTCTTTCCCTACTTTTTCTTCCCTTGCATACCAGTATGTTAGTTTTACTTTTATTTGTTACTGTTTTGTCAGTACCGCTTCCATTTTATTTAAAGCTATCTCTAAGTCCTTGCTAGATGCTAATACTGCTGTATCATCTGCAATTCTAAGCATACTAATCTTTTGCCCCTGTATATTATTATTGTGAAAATTATTTACGAAGTCATCAAAAAAGATAAAGAGGGTTTCTAACCTAGTTAGTATCGCAAATTTTGTCAGTTTTTCGTTAAGTCAGCTAAACCAAAGGAACTTCTAGAACCAGTGAGTGACCCATGTTGAACTAAGTGCAAAATAATCACTGGTTTATCAAAAAGTTAAGCGTTTAACGAGTCGACTCGGGAAAGCATTAAGAAAAAGACTCGATCTACCCTTAAGAGCATAACCGGTGGAAAATCCTAAGTGTTGGTGGCACTACCTCCTGATCGGGATGATTACAACGCTCCTATCAATGTAAGTAGTGTCAACTTTAACGGTCTATATTGGGAGAAAGATCCTTTTTGTGAACGTTTCTATTTAATTCTCCATATAATTCCATATATTAAAATTGTTATTGTTTTCCAATTTCGCGTTTCTTATCATTTTAGTACCTTACGCCTAGTCACGACAAAATAATCAAAATGCATTATAACCAGGTAATTAAAATAGATAATTAACAAAAAACCAAAAGTAACAAAATACCGCGTGACAGTATCAAATAGATATTGACATTAACTGACACTTCACTATCCTGAAGTTGGATGAGACGGCACTATTAACCTATTTTATTTTTTAATTTTTACTATTCGTAAGGTTGGTTTATTTTCATAAAGAGCGATCATTATACCAGTAAATACAGTCAGTTATATTTAAAAGTGATACTCTATATTGGATTTAACTTTTATGAAAATGTTTTGAACTGTCAAATGTATTGTGCAATTTAGTTCTTTTAATATTTACAGCGGAAAAAGAGTGAAATTATTATTGTAAATAATGTATCTGCTAACATAATAATAGAGGCTGATTAAAAAGAAAACAATTTACATTCTTAATCTGCAAAAATTATTGAAAATCTTAATTTTCCATCAAGAGGTATGTATACCTTTCTGTAGTTTCCAATCTTCCTCCTTTTCTTACTTTCGGCTTTGGAAGGGGAATTTGAAATTTTGCTTTTTGCAATAAAAAAGCCCAAAACCTAATTAGATAACGATGAGTAAAAATTTATATAAAAATTGACAAATTGTTAATACCTTACAAATAGTAGATACTGTCAAGTGGGGACCACATTTCTTAAAAATATGAAAATTATAGAAATCTAAATAAAGCAATATTATTAACATTGGTGAGACTTTTCAAAATTGAAGTTTAAGGCTCAAATTTTGACAGACATTTTTTAATATCTGTCTATAACAAATCTCTTATACAAGATTTTCACAAAATTAATTGAGGCATCTCTTTAAAGAATTTTTTGCATAATTTTAAATTAGACCTATTGTACACCTTAAAGACAGTAGGCCAATAGCGTAGACAATATATTCAAATGTGGCTGGTACAATTGGTAATAAACCTTGTATATTCCACTTTGTCGTGAATTTTTTCTGAAGTGTGGAATTTTAAGAAAATTATACTGTCAAAACCAAGCCGTTAGGCTAATATTTTTTTTTGAAGTGAAACTTCTTTACGCACGGTAGGGTAAGTTCGTTTCATGCGAGTTGGCATGTAACGAAATTATGCAACGTATTTCCCCCGCTGTCTGTCCCTATGTATGCTTAGATCTTTAAAACTATGCAACGGATTTTAATGCGTTTTTTTTTTTAATAGAGAGAGTAATTCAAGACGAAGATTTATGTGTATAATACATGTATAATATAGTAGAGAAACACTGATAATTTTAGAGGTTTGTAATGTGATGTCGTAAATAAACACATTTTTTTGC
>NW_020442443.1:418864-432025 GCF_000699045.2 Agrilus planipennis
TAGTAGTGCGAGTCGAAAACAAGCGTTAAAGCCTTTAATATGTCTTCAAATATAAATAAACATCTCGTTGATATTTTCAGTAGTAAATGGTACCAATAACAGCACATTTGAGCAATGCAATTGTAGTGGATAAAATGGTCAAATTTTCCGTGCAATACTGTACGGATTATACGCTCTTCATCGGTTAAAAGTTTGACCGAGAGTTGTCTCCTTTCTTTTCTGGCCTAGTGCTGTTCTTTTCTACTTTGCGCCGGTCAAACTGAAGGTCACATCGCTACAGAAACTAAAGGAAGTATACATTAATGTGACATGATACGTATTTATGAGTAAGGACGAAATCCTCGATTTCAATGAAGATAATCCCCCAAAATAGTACACGCGGAAAAGCAGAGAACGTTGACGCCTCTCAGTGTGGCAATTTTTAAAAGAACAACTGTCGCATCCTTATCATTTGCAGCGAGCACAAGTCTTTCTTGAATGTGATTTTCAGCCGCGAGTGAATTTGAGTCGGTGGTTTCGAAATAAAAGTACTGCATAGCTCAATTTTTTATATAGGGTGTTGTTTATGGACTTTGCTTCACGTTTGACGGAATTTTAAATAATAATAAACAATAATCACTGTTAGTGCCATGCAAATTCGTACATCCTTTCGATTTCAAAAACTGTTTTAGGTAAATGTGTTGTGCGACATTTTTTGATCTTATTTAACATTTTTGGTAAGTTTACTTACAGTCACCTGCAATAAGGTAACGCTCCTTGGCAATACCTCGATGGTGTGGAAATTTACCTCAATAAAATTACAGTTATTTAGATTAATGTTTATGTAATTTACATTTTTTTCTTTCTTTTCTGATTTTACATTTAAATAGTTCTGCCTGTAATGTACTTTTAATTTATTTAGTTCCAAAATTATGTGTAGGTGGTATTAAATTGTTTACGTTTATTTGATTATCTTAGACGTTCGATAATCGGCAATGTTGACTTCTCCATCCATGCAGCTGCTTAGTTTTTAGCATACTACGCTATTCGGTATTAGACACCTATGTTGCCAATTCGCGTACAGGACCGGCTTCGGATTGTAAATTATTGTGATCTTCTTGAATTTTTACCCTTAACCACTTTGCTGAACTCACCATACGATTGTTTATTGCATTTGGTTTACACCCTCCAAAACTCGGCACTTATTTCTGTTATACACTGTATAATAATAAGTTAAAACAAATACAGTAAACATGGGCTGTAAAAGTAGTGCATTTAAAAAAGTCAGGAGAGATAGTAGAATTCCTAGTAAAGCGCAGAGAAAGGACTAGTAGTAGTAGGACTATTTTGTGTGATTATTTAGCTGTACATATAAGTCATCAAGATACTGCTGCAAGTATTCATTAGGTCGTCGTTATCAAGTGTCAAAATTTAAGGTTTTATTATTTGGAAAGAGTAAAACGAAGGTTAAAAATTTTTCTGAAGAGGAAGTGATTGATGACAAGGCGACGATTGATTCTTTATACGACAACAAAAGGATCGACATTATTAGTGGGCCGCTGCAGTTGTTTACGTCTTAACTAATTTCACTTTTTTCTTAATTACCTATAAAACATACTACGTTCAAGTTTTTATTCATTTTATAGTCATTGAGCGCCAATTTGCGCATAAATACACAACTGTTTGTTTAAATAATAATATACTAAACAAATATACGTAAATATACTTTCAGATTTGTTTCCCGACCATTTCTACAATGTGCAGTTGTTCCAAAAGAGACCTCAAAATTAGTTTCTATTTTTTCAACACACTTCTTGGGGTGAGTATTTTCCACACACCAGTAAAATATTTTTGTGTTTATAGAATTATTTCTCGCGTTTATCTATCAGGAATAAAGGAATTAGGCTAAGTTATGGTGGTTAAGGTTTCACGTATGCACTACAGGCCACATTTGGTCGGGTTACTGCTGAAATAGCTATAAAAAATTAATACAGTACACTTCTTGGTTTTGGACATTATTAACAGTGATCATACAATTTTTTGTTCTCAGTGCACTTCTTTTTATGTTTTTTTAAAGTCGCCTCAAATTTTTTCGTCCCTCTATCGCATGTCGCTTTAAAGCCAGCCGCGGAGTAGGGGTAAAACTGAAAGGCACTCGGCAGGGCAGTCAAAGCCAATATGGCGGCGCCCATGGCTCGCATGGGCTAACCGTGCAGCATTTATATTCTCACTGATTCGTGCAAGTGCTTTGCTGCTTTGTGTGTTTTAATTGTCAGTTGGATATCTTGTCTACTATTGATTTCCCTTTATCATTCCAATTTTATAATCATTAAGATAAAATTAAGAATTCGATTTTAATTTCAATACCCTAAATCGAATAATCTTCCGAAAATTCACAGTTAAATGCCTACAATCCGAAAAATCGTGGTTTCATAAAACCACACAATTTTATGTTGATGTGCTGTCATTAGATTTTACGGCGTAGTCAGAACATTTTTTTGACCTCTAAAGGTGATGAAACCACAAAAGAGTACATTTTCGAGTCATCTTAAAAAAGACACCCCTCTAAGTTTTCTCCAAATAAAATTTTTATAACAGTACTTTTTTTAGAAAATTGAATTTTTCATCGAAATACTTTAGTTAATTTTGTTTTTACCATTTTTAGTATCGAGCATAATTAAAAAATGAAGCATAAAATTTTAAAAAAGTCGCTGTTTTTTTTTCTTTTCCTTTAAATCGTATAGAACTTCTTCCCTGGGCAATTTAGTTATATATAGTGCAGTCGAAATGAGAAGCAAAGTCCCCAATAAATAATGCACACTAAAGGCATATCGTTTTTCTCGTTATTACAAACGGAAGATATTCTGTCTTTACTCTCTAAACACGCCTCCTCCACAGCTGCGTCGAGACCTGCACCTGCGTTTCATAGGAATCAATCGAATCAAAATGAGACGTTCGACAACATGCTGGTCTTGTCATTTGTACCTACATAAAATGGGCAAATTTATAGGATCGGCTTAATTTAGTTGGTGTATTTGTGCGAATAGTCATCTCTCTACGTAAATCGTTTAAGTTATTTTTTCCTTGTAACTATTGTTGTCTTTGTTTTTGTTGGTGTTATTGTTGTTGTTATTGTTGTTTTTATTGTTATTTTTATTGTTAAATGGTCCGAGAAGTTTTAAATTCTCAGAGTAGAAAAGTTGTTTGGAATGTTATTAATTATTTTCAAAGAATAAAAGAAACAAGTAAAGAAAACATCTCCGTTGGATTTTCTTATAAAAAATACAATGGCAGAATTTCAATAGACTCTTTCAATCTGTTTTGATATACAATAGGAATTATATAAATATTATTGCATTGAATTATCTTAGATCTTACAATAACTTTTTCACCATACTGCAGCACGTCTACTACCTTAAGCCGATCCTGTAAATTTGCTCATTTAATGTACGTACAGACAACAAGACAAGCACGTTTTCAACCGTCTCATTCTATTCAATTGATTCTTATGAATCGAAGGTGCAGGTCTAGACGCAGCTGTGGAGGAGGCGTGTCTAGAGAATAAACGCAGGATACCTTCCGTTTGTAAGAACGAGAAAAACGATATGCCTTTAGTGTGCATTAGTTTATGGGGACTTTGCCTTCTTATTTCGACTGTACTATATAATTATTCAGAGAAAAAATTGGCCTTGAGAATACAAACCCTTCCACCGACGGTAAACTCTTTTCACTGATCCAACTTACGCCGTGTTATACTTGGTCATAGCAATAATTTAGAGAGTCGTTTGCGGTTGCTAAATAAGCTTGTGGAAAATATAGTGTTTTCACCGTATTAAGCTCTAATTTCAGCTCTTAATGTCTGCATAATTAATAACACACCTGGTCGTCTTTGCTTCAAACGATATACAGTAGAACCTCTATAACTCGAACTTCAAAGGAGACGCCAAAAAATTCGAGTTATAGAGTTTTCGACTTGACTAAATTCCTTAAGTATTTATTGTAGGTATACTCCTAAATTGTTTTCTAAGAAACAATAGTATACTTACAATGTCGGCAGATCCTTAAAGTTTAGTTTTCTTCGAACTATAGAATAAGTTTCAAATTAAGTCAAACTATAAAGGTTCTAAAATATGTAAAACATTAATATGTTTGAAATACAGAGGTCCAATTTAATTTTTCGAATTATACAGGGAAAATGTGTACCAAAATGGCTTGCACTGACTCACTGATTATTTCGACTAATAAAGGGTTGAGATTTCGAGTAATAGAGGTTTTGGGGCTTGAAGGAAAAGGAACAAAACATTTTTTTGAAGATTTTCAACTTATCGAGGTTCGACTTAAAGAGATTCTACTATATATTATTCAAAATAATACCTTAAGCAAATTAATGCAAAAGCCTAATTCTATTGGTCTATTTCAGACCAATTCGCTTCGAGTTACGTCTTTGCTTCTCTCTCAAGTCTTTTGGGATACTTTCTACACCCACATTCTCATTAAATATATTATACTTAACAACTACAATATCTACCTTTTCGTTTACAGATTTCTGGGTTAGCCCTCTTCGCCATGTGTGTTCATAGAATGATTGTCATCCCCAAAATATCTGCGATTACACAAGGCGCGGTTGGCAAAATTGAGTTGACGCTAGTAATATCTATAATTACTGCATTAACGATTATCCCCTTGTCATTCAGTGCAAGCTTTGGAATAAAAAAGGAGATAACAGTAATATTAGTTGGGGTAAATATAAAAGCATCCATTTATGAAAATTCCTCCAAAAATAAATTACTAGTGAACAATTACTGGCAGAGGTATGCAGATGTCAAATATTTCTCTAATTAAATATCTTTCTTTACGTTTTGAATATTATATAGGTAATGTAATAGATAGAAAATACCACAAATGGCGCAGTAAACGCCATCTGTAGTACGATGCTACAGTTTAGGATTACGTATGCTTCAACAAGGTTCATTTAAATATATACAGCAGGTAAAAGTTGGTCTGTGTTCTGTCAGATCTGTCTGCGACGCGCTGATGAGATCCAAAAAGATCGAAATCGCGATCCGCATCTGGCAGTTTCGACAGAATACAGACCACTTCGAATTATTTTATTCAATGTAATACATGTTTTCATAAAGAAACCGATGCCTATAATACTTCCCATAGAATCCGGGCTACTTTGGCTTCATTTTGATCTATTTTTGCTGAGAACTATAGATTTATTTTCAGTATTAGCTTTATCCAAAACAACATGTACGCTTGGAGAATAATTTATACTTTTCTATATTTAACAATTTCTTGAATCATTCATATCTTCAGA
This sequence comes from Agrilus planipennis, assembly GCF_000699045.2. Taxonomy (NCBI): domain Eukaryota; kingdom Metazoa; phylum Arthropoda; class Insecta; order Coleoptera; family Buprestidae; genus Agrilus; species Agrilus planipennis. The sequence goes on from NW_020442443.1 coordinate 424,164, forward strand.
ACAAATTTGATTATTGTTATTGTCTGCACTTGAAAAATGTTTATTTTTAAAACATTGCATTTCACATATAATTCAAGGTAGGTTGCTCAATAAGTGTTGCAGTACGAGACACCTAGCAAGTTTGAGATTGTTCAATTAATCGCAATTATAATACAGCTCATTCCTGAGCTTTGCCTGTTTGTTGCATGTGTAAAACAATAATTTACGTTTTAGAGTAATTACTTTTATTATTATTATTAGTGAAATTGTATCATTATTTTATCTAGTTAATATATCTTTATACGTTTATCGGTGGTATGATTTGAAATATGACCTTTCTTATGAAGGTGAAGGTGCCGGGCAGGCACGGATATATTCTGTCATATTTGAGTCAGTATTGTTCTGGCCTGTGTGCGTAACAGTTTTGCATATGTTGTAAGTGAACACTTCTATTCAACACCTGTGTGGTGCGATTGTGTTGTTTTACCTCTGTGGTAATTTATGCATCTGTGTGGTGAGGATGTGGTTGTTCCGGAGCAGGAGACATGTAGAAAAGGGGCCTTACATACACCCGGTTGGCATAATTTGGCGTTCTCACAGCAAATCATTGGGATGCTGATTACTAGCGCTGTAGTCGGGCGTCTAGGGGAGTCATTACTCGTTTCAATCAGAAATGTACATTTCTGAAGAATATGGTTTACTCTATATACATAGTGTGTCCCAAAAATAACCGAGCTTTATATTTAAGTCATACAACATGCAGTGCCATGTATTGCAAATTTGCAGCATTAAAAAGATACATTCATCCTCTTTCAAACGCACCAAAATTCATTTAAATCGGATGACAGATGTGAAAGTTACAGCCATTTCAATAAAAGAAAAAACGTGCTACTGTTACAAAACAAAAATGGAACAAAGAGCAAATATATAATAAAAAAAATTCGCTGAGACATACGTTTAATAAATAAATAACATTTAATTCTAGCTGACCGTTGAATTAGAATAGACAATTTTGCATAAATATTTAAAAGAAAAAAATATATGTTCTTTGTGGATCCCTCATTCCCTCAATAAAACCAGCTAGCATCGCGTCAGTTGGTGTAAAGAAATGTAACTAGGGCCGTTCAAAGGATGACGATTAAATTATCATAGGTGACGAAACCTGATTATATTTTTTCGACATTCCCAACAAATCACAATCTAAATTATGAGTGTTTGAAAATGAGCCAGTACCGACCAGGGTTAAACAACAGAGATCAGTTAAAAAAAGAATAATTGCAGTATTCTTTGGTAAAAGAGGTCATGTAAAAAGGGTGCTGTTCGATGCATAGAGCACTGTCACTTCTACTTGGTACACAGACATTTCTTTACCTCAAGTTATAAATGACCTGGAAGGGTTGCGACCAATATCACGCTTCAGTACTTGGTACCTGACCCGATCGGGGCTCTCATTGTTGGTTGGTTTGTACGTATGCAAAAATGTATAGACTCTGATGGCATTAATTTTAAAAAATGTTAGTGAATACTTTTGCAAAACTTATGCAGCAACCTCCGTACATACCTACATATATATATGCGTACATATTGTCACCTATTTAAACACCTTGCACTATTACTATTTTTATTTAATTATTTGCTATATAATTAACACTTTTACTATCAATCAGTTATCATTTTGCACCTTCTACTCCGCTTAGCATCGCATCGCCTCGACCTCGTTCTCGTACTGACTAACTCATTCGAAAAAAAAACTTTTCGATGTATCATTCCCACCAACCACTAATGCTAGTTTGCGGGCAGTCCCTCTGGAGTACGCCGAAAGGTAAGGCGGAAGGCCCTCTTCAGCCTTCTTTCAGGAATCGTGGGAATGGGTGGGTGGTGGTTCGGGTGAGAAAGATGAGACGGACGAAATGAAGACAGAAGAAAATGAAACATTATCTGTGGAATATTACTGCCCCAGCATTTGCTTAAGGCATTGACCAAGGCAGATGGATCCGGAATCGAACCGGCGTCCTCCCGAATACTAGGCAATAGTCTAGACCTCTAGGTCATACCGCTTGGTACTCATTTGATCTCGCGACAGCTATTTATGGAGGCTGGCAGTGTTCCAGAATGTTCCAGTATAACCTGGTCTTCTTTGCCAGTATGTATGTTGAGTTGCCACATACATGTGACACTACCCCCTCCTAAAACTGATCATCTCGGTCAGTGAAGTAGCTTCTGTAGGGTGCAAGCGGCCAAGGTGGACGATCTCAATTTTTGCCCGAGAAGCCTTGATGGATTGTATAACCAAACTTTAACGCTTTCATAAAAACTAGCAGAGTTGGCTCGTCGATCGTATCTGGTCTTCATGCAGTCACTTTCAAATCGCAGCTTTTTACGCACAGTGTTATGTATGAGTTTTCTCCCAAATAAAACGCCTCCGTTTATCTCAAGAACAGCGGATCTATAAGCAGTAGCGTTAAACCGTTCAACCATTCCATTAGATTGTGGATGTAAGGGCGTAGCCCTCGTTTTGGCAATGCCCATTAGTTCAGTGATGTTCTTGAACGAAGTCGTTTCGAAGTTCCTGCCTTCGTCGGAATGCAATTCCATCGGCACTCCGTATCGGCCAAATAATGCATTGACGAAAATCTTAAAGTTCTTGATGTATAAGTACAGCCGAACCATTGAGAGGTGTCTTTTTCACTTGCGGCGTACAAAATAAATAAGAACTGCATTCGGCTAGTAAAAGATGACGCTCCGCTCGGAAGAAATATCAAAATCTACAAGGGTTTGGTCACTGGGAACACACTATTTACTCCAACTTTATGTGTTTTTATTGTGTTTATTTGGTCTCCACTATTTTGATTGGATACCAAAATTACAACCGGGTTAGTTGGTCGAGTTCTTAACTGGAAGGCGACCTTAATACAGAACGGCCACCATCCACGTCTTGTCGGTTCAGTCGTACGTTGTCAAGCAGACGATACAGAAAACGAATCATCATCATCATAAGGTCTTCAGTCCTAAGACTGGTTGGACACGTACCTCCACTGTTTTCTATCCTGAGCTAATCTTCGCATTTCTCTAAAACTAGAACAACCCACATCCTTAACTATTTGCGAAGAGTAATCTAACCTAGGTCTGTCTCTACCCCTCCTAACTCCTATTTCTGCCTCTAACAAGTCTTTGACTAGACCTTCATATCTGAGAAGGTGTCCTACCAACCTACCTCGCCTATTTTTTATTGACTTCCCCTCTGTTCTCCTATTCTTTCTAATACCTCTTCATTCCTAACCTTTTCTTTCTAATACCTCTTCATTCCTAACCTTTTCTACCCACTTTACCCTCATCATTCCCTATAACAGAGCCGGGCAAACTCGGCTCTTTTGCTTCCCGAGTGCTCCTCAAGGTTAACCAAATAGCTCCTCATTGATCCTGCGAGTGCGAGTGAGATGATTCATTCCTTTTCTTATCCCTCCCATTTTGTAGGTGAGTCCCCTCTTCCATAGCCAAACCTAATAGTTTTGCGAACGTAGTAACGAAAATTTGCGTAGGTATTTTTTAAGTTGCGAGAGTGGCTTCGCTCGTCTACGGGATGAAGGGGCTTGATATGGGAGTGGAAGGGAGAAGAAAAAGACAAAATTATTCATTACTGCTTACTCTCTCGTACTCATTGAAGGGTATGGAGTGACTCAAACTAACCTCATGAAGCGGCTCCTGCGAAGATAAAGTTTGCCCGGCTCTGCCCTATAACACTACGTTTCGAAAGCTTCTAACCTTTTCTTTTCCGCCGCGCCCACTGTCCATGTTTCGCACACGTACAACGCCGCGCTCCAAACATACACTTTTAACAACCTTTTTTTGAATTTCTAAATGAACCGTTCGCGAGCATAATATTTACGGCTCTGATTGTCCATAACGACTTATTGGGTAAATCATTACACCAAGTATCCAAAAACTATTCATCGTCGGCAGATAGTAAACATTTGAGTTAAGGATCTCATTTTAATCTTTAATTTCATACGAACATGTCGCAATATTGATCACTTAATTAGAACCTTTTTTTAAATATTTACATTTTTTTAGTACAGTTTGACACTGATCGTCCTTTTCATCATCCATGTGATGTTCGCCGCTGTATTATTCGTGAAATACACAGATCATGATGAACACGGATCACTCAAGAGTCAAATGCGAGAAGGACTGCTTCAAAGCTTATCTCTGTATGAACCATCACGGAATGGACAGTTATTTGATTTAATTCACAAACAGGTATTTTATCCAGCAAACGTAGATTAAATAGGAAAGTAGTAACATAAGGGTCATGTGCATGCCTCCGTATGATGTCCCCTAATAACTACCAGGTTCATAATTCACTCAGAAAAATCTGTGACAGAAATTACTAACAAAATACAGATAAGTGTAGTTGCCGATGTCGTATCTCTCATTGACTATAATAAATTCGTAGTATTTAGTGATAGTCTGTAGGTAATGGAACAGAATTCTTCCTAGTAGAATGAAAATTCGGGCTATAGGGCCGTGGTGTAAGTGAACTATTCCGTCAACGCAGCACCACCGCCGAGGATGTCACCCGCAGTAGCTGACGAAACGTTAGAACGGAATAGTTCACTTAGACCACGGCCCTATAGCCCGAATTTTCATTCTACTATGGATTCCGGCCGTGAAAGCTTTTGTTCTTATAGAATTCTTCCCTTTCACCACTGTCATATAAGAAACATCGCAGATTTCTGTGGTGATTTAGGTGCTGCCCATAGTACTTTTATAGAATTAAGTATTAGCTAGTTATTGTGAAAATCTCAAACAGCAGCAATGACATTATGATGTGGGAATTTTAACGTTCACTTCAACAACTAACGAATCATAATAGCCGTCAGATGAACAATATGTCAGCAATCAAAAGACTACAATGACCGGCTGCAGCAATAACAACGCAGTAATATGTATTAGGAAAAAATATGTCCCACTAGAAGTTTAAATTTTAACACTCATTTGAATAATTAACGAATCGAAGTGACCGCTAGTCTGCAACAATACGTCAAAAATTAGAAAAACGTCATATTCGCGCGATTCAGTCTGCTAAGCGATGTGTTGATTGCGATCGCCATTTTTATGCTAAAATTAAGTCCGTATTGCGCATCCAGAGGAATGACCTTGTAGAACACTAAAAAGGTGTTTTTTAGGTGGAGGCGCATGAAGTAGAACTGAAAAACGGTACTTTCACTCTGAGTAAACAATATTTACACATATACAGTCTATTTTAATTTCTTAGAATTGCGCGAAGATAGAAAGAATACACACTAGGCGTCAGCAAGACAGAAATAGTTGGACCAAGCTTGAACGAGTATAGCTCTCGATGGGCGGTCTTAGGAGATCGGCTAGAACTGTACAGTACTAGACGAAAATGTTTAGCAATTTCTTAAAACAAAAATGTATATAAATTAACAATAGAAAAAAAAGCAAAAGTTTTATAGGTGTGTAGAACGTTAAGTTAATTCACGTGTTATTATTTTTGGCTAAATATGCTTTTAAATAAAGCATATTCTTACATTTTAACGAGGAAGTTTAAATAATTTTGCAAATGGTACTGTACACTTTTGTCTAGCTCTCGCTCGATGATCGATGATCGATGATCGATGATGAAGAAATGAGCTACACAGACAAATATGATTGAATTTGGAATTATGCTACGGCGCATCCTAATAAAGGGAAGGGGCATATATGTCTAACTTCTTGAAACGAACAGTATATAGGTGGCGCAAATGACTCCTTAGTTTTTATTGGAAATTTAGGTACGTTGTTAGAATCATTGAGCTCAGTCGAATCAAGTAGATTTAGGAATACGCTATTGTATTAGACTTTTTTAGATAATAGTAGGATGTTGTTGTTTTATTATATAGGTTGTCGTTTAGGAGCCAACTCTTCATACTTATCAGGCTAGATCGTTAAATCCTTTCATCTCATCCGCGTAAAAGGTTAGGATTCTGAAAAATGATAAGGGAGGGTTACCAGAATATGTATCCGTTAGGATTAGTTGCGTTTAGAAGTTGGGGCGTAGGAGATTGAGGTGAAATTTTATGCATATGGAGATGTGAGGGAGGGTTGGTACAATATGTAACTATTGGAATTACTCTTAGTTGATGGTTAAGTATGGATGCAGAAGGAGTATTGCTGAAAAATCGATATGATTATTGTCTGTAGAAATGTACGATCTGATCATTGATCAGAAAAGGGTAGAAGAAGGATTGGTAATGTTCTTTCCCTCTTCTATCTATTTATTGTTATTTTATTCTTCTATCTATTTATTGGTCTTTCATTAAATCTGAGCAACAACCCTCTTATAACTGTGGAGCAGAAGTCTGATCAACACCCTTTTGCTTAGTGTTTCTGAGTTGACTGCTGATCCGACACATTTCCACCCGTTCACTAACACCTCAGCCTTTCCTTTTTATTACACATAAACCAATACTCCTCTTGAATTATTATACATGCCTCATTCCATTCCCTAAAAATTTCTAATAAACGGTTTAGATTAGACTTCATAGAAATACAGCGTTTAACCACTTATCGGATTATCTGGGATTGGCTTATTGATTGATTGAAATCAATAAGAAATAGGCGAGATACATATGGTAGTTAAATAAAAATTAGAAGCAGAAATACGTGTTAGGAAGAGTAGAGGTAATCTTAGACTAGATATAGGGTGCTGGAGCTTTTTGAAAAGTAAAAAAATTGACTCAAAATAGTAAGAAGGTGTTATGATCAAGACAATTATTCTTTTTACTAAAACGAAAGACACCACTGATATCTCAGCACTATGGTAAATAAATATTCAATAAATTATTTGTCAATCGTGTGTTTTATGAAATATAGCATGTAGCAATTCAAATTCATGGACTACAATGTTAATTTCGTTGTTTCTGTGATCTATATCATTGTTATGACATATGACAATACATCACTAAATGCTGCGGGAGGAAGTGAGAAGAAACAACGACAGGAATAGCAATAGCAGCTGCCATTCTGTAATCACTTCGATTGCAGTAACCAGACTTCTAGGAATTCTAGTTTAGATCAATCACCCTGTATAAGATTATCTGTATAATGTTTGACATTAGAATTTAAACCAGTTAGCTACTGTGAGGTATTTTTGAAAACTACCCTACCCACGTATGTGTTTCTATCTGTTTTTTTTCAGTTTCTTATAGAGCAGCATTAAATTAAATTATTTAATATATTACTTAATATTTCAAGGAAAATTATAACAAAACTTCTAAGTCTTGTAGATAGAAAATAATTTTACTAGCTTTATATAATTTTTATTTGCGTTCAACATTCGACTGTCATATAAAACATACAGGAAAATTATTTTTAATGCAATGGACTCTTTAAACTTTATAATGTATGTGATGATAAGGTGCGATACCTTCGGGGAGCAAGTCAAACTTCCACTTGACTGATTTTCAATTTTAGTATGAATGCTGCGGTGTTTACGGACCTCTCGACTGGGGGACACTTTTGGGTAAGGATGCAACTCCAAAATCTTGTTGTAGCGGTATCACCAATGGCGTGTGTTCCATATCAAATGCTTACAAAACAGGATGTCTTGAAGTCATATTCAACGACCAACAAAAACACGGTTGGGCGTTTGGCTACACTTTTATTATATTGTTTCTTCACGAGGTATGTTTTACAAATTTGTGGAATAATTTCTGAAGTGAAACTTCTTTACGCATGGTAGGCTAAGTTCGTTTCATGCGAGTTGCCATGTAACGAAATCATGCAACGCATTTCCCCCGCTGTCTGTCCCTATGTATGCTTAGATCTTTAAAACTACGCAACGGATTTTAATGCGGTTTTTTTTAATAGATAGAGTAATT